>NC_081446.1:12399669-12444107 GCF_007210705.1 Tigriopus californicus
TTTCAAAAGATTGGGTGATTGTGGTGGGGACATAGACTCAACAAAAGATATATAGTGCTAGATGCATTTAGTTACGCTGAAACAGAACAAGAAACAAGAGAACTTTTTTGCTTCAGATGACATTGAAAGTTTCGTAATTTCAACATGAAATGGTTTTAAGAAAGTGCAAAAAAAACTGAATCCCTTGTTTTTGTGCCTTTGGAGTGCAAGAATCGAAGGCAGCCATCACATCGTCCTTGAATGCAATTCCGATAGGTGGATACTTTTTGCGCGTAAAGTTCCATTGAGCAAGATGGGAAGTGGCAACTTTTCTAATGCCAGGAAACTGTGCTAACCACTAAATCACAAATTATTCCCTTAATTCCTTACTGTCCTGACAAGTATCAACTCAAATTTTTGCTCGTTGAAACATTTCATTTCAATTATGGGGCCTAAACTGTTTCAAGTGGGATCGAGGTGATAAGTCAAGAAAAGAGTACACAAATAGTAATGAGCTAGCAGATCTGGACCCGTCCATTATTTATTTGTATTAGCGCCAATCTTCAATCCTAGAAAAGTTATCTCTAATGGCAAACCCATTAATAAAGTGATCAAGACGAATCTCTTGGCCGTTTATCCTTTATTTAAGGGATATCGTGACTTAGTAAATTATAGGTGTGCATTTCGTAGATTCTTCTGGAGTTTCAGAGCGATTCAAAGGTTTCATTTCTTAGACCTTGCTCATCACGCCAGTTTTATTCTCATGTATGAACATTAGACATTTGACCGTTGCTGCACATTTCAATCTTTAATACATATTTTAATTAGTTCAAATTAAAGAAGTTTTAATCTTCCTTTCTTATTTGAGCCAAGAAACCATATGATCAATTGATTTTATTGCTCAAATAGTATGTCTTCCTTATGTTAGAAAAAAAACGTTTCATAAGGCTATTTTATATGCCTTTTGTAAATCTAATTTCGCATTGGTGTTTAAAAATGGTCCTGCTAGAACCAACAGTTTGCTTGTTTCATGTTTTAACTTTTGTTGCGAATTGCCTTATACGTCATTAATTACCATTACATGAATGGCTATTATTGCTGACAATCGAACAAACAGGATGTTATTTTAAAGCCTTTCGGCATGTCATAAACAAATCACGCACGCTATATACAACAGCTTTTCCTTAGGCAACAGTCGTTTGGAATATTTTATATAATTTAGCTTTGAACATCCTTGAAGGGATCAGTTCATCTTTATACAAGCCAGCGATAATAGCCGAAACCCCCCATTTACCATACATGACACTCTGAGCCTATCATAACGAGTTGAGTTCAAGTTGGATCATCCAAAGACACCTTGACTATACATTCCTAAGTCTTCTTCGGTTANTTTTCCTTAGGCAACAGTCGTTTGGAATATTTTATATAATTTAGCTTTGAACATCCTTGAAGGGATCAGTTCATCTTTATACAAGCCAGCGATTTGGGAAGAAACCCCCCATTTACAGAGTGAAACAACCGTAGTGGACCATTTCGAGAAAAGTGCTTGGATGTTCGTCAAATAACTTGAGGCGCATTGGTCATCAGCATTTTGGTGGGCTTCAAGTTTATTTTGGAACTCATCGATATATTTCATATACTTTTAGCTGCCAAAACGTTTTGAACTTGGCTTGACAATAAAGTCTTCCTTGACTGGAAGATGATCTTGATATAACCCTAACTCATTTTGTTCCATACATGACACTCTGAGCCTATCATAACGAGTTGAGTTCAAGTTGGATCATCCAAAGACACCTTGACTATACATTCCTAAGTCTTCTTCGGTTAGTCTAAGACCTTAGGTTCCTTGTTACAAAACACAACAGGGCCAGAGTAGTAGTATTGACCCTTTTCCAGGAACTTGGCTTTTGTTAGGGATTTGTGATCCATTTTGTTTGAGATGAGTGCTACGGCGTTGTTCGCGTTGAATTGAGTAAAGGACAACACTTTTTTACAAGAGTCTATGATAGTCAAACAATGCTACAAGGTGCTTGCTCGCACGAGTCCTTGACCAATAGCAGCAGGTTTATCTACGGTACAATAATCAACGAACTCTCGTCTTTAAGCACCTGAAAGCAGAGAGAGGGTTGGCTTGCTCAAAAGTAGTTTTTCTTTACATTTTTGCGATACTTATCGGTTCATGTGAAATACATCTTACACAAATTCGGTTTCCAAATGGACTCTTTTTAAGAAATAGCACAACTTGTTGCTAAGGTCATCAAGGTCTCTTTGAAGTTGTGAATTTACATGATCTAATTATTTTCCTAAAAGTATGAACGTATTTAGAATCAGTTCATTAAAAACGTTCAATAGATTAGAACATTCATGCAAATACAAGTAACTTTTTGGATGGGTAAGATAGGCTGTTTCTCGCTTCGAAATAATAAATAAGTAAATCTGAGCCTCTGATATACAGCGTTCAGAAAGGATAGGTTGCTTATTCTGTTTTGCAATTTGCACTTAAACCCTGTGAAACATAAATTGTTTTGTGAATAGCTGAAATTAAGCGCTAACCAGTGCTAATCCTGTTAACCATTGGATTTGTACTCTATGATCATAAATTGGGACCCACATCAAATGGGTCTTTCAACAAACACCCATGTGTTTTAAGAACTGCTCAACCTAGCTTGTTCCATGTCCACTTTCTTGGCTTTTCTTCCACTGTTCTTATATCAAGTCAATTGTTTTTCAAGTCGCAATTTTTCAGCTTTAAATAAAGAAAGCTAGGGCCATTGTGTAAACGATTATACTTGAACTCAAGAGTCCATTCATTCACTCTCTATTTATGCAGTATCTTTCGCTTTCTTGTGAAGAGAGTAATAGAATATGACTTAAAGTTTCTCGGCCAAAATCATCTAAGGATCTCAGCCTTTGTGCATTCATTTCCCTTCAACTCTTCAATTCAAGAAAATAACCCCCTAATCAGGCATATTTGGATATCAATATTGTGAAAAGTTAGCAACGTCTTTTGCTTCTCTTTCACAAAAGACATGATGATACAAAATACGACCAATAACTTTGGAATTAGAACAATAAAGGCAGTTGTGGAACGAGCGCACATATCAGACTTAATGTAAACATATAGAAGTTGTATGAATATCAAACATCTAAGCAGATAAAAGGCCCAATTCCTGGGTCTGTCGATCAGTATTCAAGCCTATTAACGTGAAACAACATTGATCGATCATCTTCAAAGATAATATGGACCATAAGGCATTAACGCAGGCCAAGTTTTTGGAGATTCTCACGAAAGCAGAGGCCACCGAGGATGTGCAATTGACCAAGGTGGAACTCCGACCTGGGGCAGAGGATGGGCAAAACTACTCCGGGCAGGTTGTGGCTTGCCGCTTGGAAGCCAATGTCAAAGACCAACCTAAGATCTACAATTGGATGGCCAAGGTTCCTTTCGACGACGCAGGCAAATTTGTCCCACTCCGGTTGTTGAAGACGGAGGTAAAAGAATTGGCCTTCTATCAAGATCTCCTTCCAGCTTTAAAGCACTTTATTGCCAAGCGAGGCTCCAAAATTCAGTTGAAGTTTTGCCCATTCATTTATGGCGAGTTCAACGAGGATATTCCTAAAGAAGAGTGCGGTAAAAGTTCTGTGATCATGTTGGAACATCTTGGTCACATGGGATTCATCGACCCTATAGACAAGAAATCTGGCCTTGATCTAGCGCATGTCAATTTGGTCATGAAGGCTTTGGCCAATTTCCATGCGGCCTCACGTGGGTATTACAAAGCCAAGCATGGCAAACTCGAGAACATTGTGGAAAAGGAACCCCTTCAAGCCACAGACTACTATCCATTGATGTTAAATCAGTTCACTGATACCATGGTCGAAGCGTTTTTCCAGAGGTTCATGAATATTGGTGATGACGGATACAAGTATGTGGAATCCTACAAGCGATTCGCTGAAAACGTGATAGATCCAATCCAATTGCGAAATCAATTGACCCGCCCTGATGCATGCCGGTTCAACGTTCTGTGCCACGGAGATCCATGGTTCAATAACATGCTATTCAGGTAAGTTTGGTTTGCTTAAAGGGTTTCAAACTGTTCTATTACGATATTTCATGACTATTCATTGTCGCACAGATATGAGGACCAAAACCCCACTGACGTGTGTCTGGTGGATTTGGCTCGCACCAAATGGGCGTCCCCCACCATTGACCTATCCTATTTCCTGTTTATATCCACCACACCCGAGCTTCGGCAAGCCCACATGAATGAGATCCTGGAGTACTATCACCAATGCCTCAGCCAAGCCCTCAAAGAATTGGGTGAAGATCCAAGTGTTTTTAGCTTGAGGTAAATTTAAGAATAAGGATGAATTAGGTTCAAAATTTTAGGTTTCAGGCAGGGCTTGATAATGTGTTGCATATATTTTCTAGGGAATTGAAGTCCGATTATAAGAAATGTTCTTTTTTCGGATTCATGATGTCGATGACAGCCCTACCCATTCTTCTGGCCAGGAAGGAAGATGTTTTGAGTTCTGAGGAGATGATTGGTGACTTAACTGATCCAGATGTCAAGCGGAAGTTCGCCCACCTTCACAGCGCACGAGCCAAAGCTTCAATGACCCATGAGCCTCAAATTGGACACCGGATCTCCGGAGGATTTATGGAGATGGTTGAAAACGGGTATTTTACTCTGTAATTTCTTTCCTTGCAGATATCATCTGCCTTTCATAATAAAATTATCAGTTGATGTCCTGCATTATTATGCAACTTTGAAGAACCCAAAAGAATACAGCGACATTACGCAATGATCAAAATGCCCTGTAAGCATCTCATCAAAAACCGAGATCTCACACCAATAACACCAGAGGTACTCGAAAGACTCAACTTCCTGATGGCCTCTAAACATTGTACCCGCTCATCTTGACTAGCCTCGCCAACCTCAACAAATTCAACATTAGAGCAACTGTGTGAAGTTGGAAACATACTAGAGAACTGATGTCCAAGCATATTAGCTATAACCTCTAAATTGCAAATGGCTTCTTTATTGACCTGAGGAACCTTCAGGGTGTTTCTTTTTCCTCCTAAAGTTGGCCTAAAGGAAAAAAAGCCTTCGGATTCGATACAACCTCGTCTCTCAATTCATAAGTCTCAAGCAATTAACATATTCTTATTGACTAAGTCATCGGAATGACGTTCATTTATAATCACGCAACACATATTGTCTCTGTTTTTCCCCATTCGGAAAGAGCGTCCGAAATTTGTCGCTATTTCCGGCACACAGGAAACTCATTCTTACTCGTGCAAATTCCGTCCTGAATAAACGTGTTTGTGCCAACCTCCCACACGCCCTCCCTACCGGTTGCCAAAAACCTTTTCAATACAATTTATTCTAATGTGTTCTCGTCATTTCGGTTGGGATGGGTATCTACCATTTGGACCACTTGCCAAGTGGCATTTTGATTTTCAGCATTTAGGCTACAGTCAAAAAATATCTCAATTTACAAAATTCCAGTATTGATACACGTTAGTGTCCAATTTTCTAACCACTACAGGGAATCAGGGCATTAGTCGTTTTTCAAAAAAGGAACGGATTACGGTTACAATTATTTAGGTCAAAAATAGTAATTCGTTACACAACCGTTACTCGAAACAATACGTAAGGGCGTTACTCGTTACAATTACTTTTACTCAAATTTTAGATTACCAATATTTTGTGGTTTTTGCTCCATCAAGACCATTCTTCTCGAAAAAAATTGTGTGTTTTGACTCAAGGAGTCCTAATGCGAAAGATTAGAAGATTTTGTGTCAACATTTTAAATTAATGAGCCTTGGCATTATAATGCTTTGAGGAGTCAAGATTGAAATCCTGGATGGGATAATGATTCTTGAAGGTTTGAAACAATCTCGCAAAAGTCATGATGGAAAACCAGTATTAGCCATTGTGAAGTCGGTAAAGCTTCCCTGTAAGAAGATAGACTTCTTACGTCCTTACGTTACGCCTTAAGTCGTGGAAATGAGGAGGCTTTAGAAAGTTGATGCATCATAGTCATGTAAGCTAAGGAGAGATTTTCCTTTCTTGATGATTGCATTGAATCAGCTCTTCAGTCCAACGGAATTGGATTGAGAAGATGTAAACAATAAAGTAGCAACTACAATATGAGATTTAAAAACCAAGGACACCCTGAGAGTAGTTACGACATGGAGTACTTTAGTAGTGGAGTGGAAAGCTCGGTCGAAGATCGAACGTCTTCTAGCGAGGTTTTGTAGATCTATGCGTTACCTCCTAATCAGATGCATTCCCACTGAGAGAGTGTTCAATGTGCTCAATGAATACCATCTTCATGTTCAAGTACTTGATTAGGAGGTAACGCAAAACTGAAACGTCTTCTAGCGAGGTTTCAGAGAGCTTTCCACTCCACTACTACCGTACTCCATGGTTAAGAGCAAGACTTTCCACTCTGACTCTCTTTGATCGTAATATGCTAGATGGAATTAGCAATAAATGGCAATTTCTGTTGAGCCTTAAGGTTCCTCAGCAGTCATGAGATTAACGAAAATTTAAAGGCCATTCTAGAAGCTGAAAAAGGAATGATTAACGAGTAATTCTTTTAGTTTCTGGGCCGTTACAATTACACAATTCTAAAATGAAATGCAATTACCATCCCTTGTTCAAAAAAAGGACCGAATTACCGTAATTCGTTACTTGTAATTTCGTTACTAATGAATGCCCCGCAGGGAATGTTACACCCAGTACTATTAAAATGAAAGGTTAGAGTTCGTCCATTTATTACCTTAAATCAGTTCATGATATTTGGTCTACTAACGAATTAACGACAAGAGCTAGTCCTTGAATGTAGAAATGCTAAAAGAAAGAATCGAATGTGAAAGGAGGCTTTAATGCTAAAGTGAATGGCATACATCTTTCTTTGAAGGCTAGCCTCGACTGCTGGATTTCAATTTCTCTGGTGCCTCTTTCATAATTTTCAACTAGCTCTTTTTGAACAATTTCCCCCTTAAACTTCGTAATGTTAGCGTGTGTCCCACCTTTCGGAGCACATTCAGAGAGAGGTAGAGTGAAGCAAACGTCCGCAACGATTAAAATCATGATGCCTACGGTTCCATCAATGCGCTAAAGAATTGATGCAATTTTGGGAGTTCCACCAAAAAATCAAAAACTGCGCGTATTTATGCAAACTGATTATAAGTTTCACATTAAGTTCACATAATTAATTTGAACCGCTGAAAGTTTTGCTTTTCTGATAATCCCATTTCCTTCTTGTCTCAGTTAGTTTTCATAAGGCTCTTCTTCTCTTCCTTCATTGGCAAAACACCCGAATTGACAATTCAGCCTTTCCCTTTGTGGCAGGTATATTAATGGAAATTGCAATCTAGCACGTTTTTAACTGATTAAAATAAGACCCTCAAGAGACTGTTTTTGGGGAATTTAACTATCAAACAAGCCTGCGTGGCTGTTGAATCTTCTATTGCGGCTTGTTGACGAAGTTTAGTAGGAAGAGAGTAATTCTAAGCTTTGTGTCAAGGGACCTAAATTTGCCGAATTTCTAAACCACTTTATTGGTTTGTCATTGGGCAATTGACAAATGAAAAATGCCTAAATAGAAAAGACATACAATTTTCTACTAAGGGCGCTGCATGTGCAAGTACGTACCGTAGGTATTTTTTACCTAGCCAGCTCTTATATTCTATCAATTTACTTTATAGCAGTCTCAAAGAAAATTTACACATTGTGGGGTTTGCTAAGCTCCGGGAGATTGTTTTTTTTATGGTACCCTTGCCAACGATGGAAATTTAGCGTTTTTTCAAGTTCTTGTATATTTGACCATTGTCCCTGCAAGGAAGGATCGATTTTGTTGATACAAGTATAAATTTAAGGGAAAAGGTACAATCGAAATATTGATGCTTCAAATTACATACATAAGATATCAAGGTGTGATCAATTGTAGCACTACATGCTTCAGAATACGATTCTTTCCAGAATTGAGGTAATGAAGGTAAACAAATATGATACACCATATGATAGATATGGGGAAAACAAGGTTTTGCTTAGCCAAATCCAGATGAATTACATGCTCATAAAACAATTGACATTTCAAGGAGCAAACCGTAAAATTAGTTGGTGACAGTATCTGTCATCATGTTTCAATCCACATATTTGATTCACCAAGAAATTTGAGTCTGCAGATCTAATCAGTCTTGAGATTAAAGGTGCAATCTGAACTTTAAAAATACTGGTTACAGTAGTTGTCCGCATCTGATCTGAAAGCAGTAAATGGACCAACATAACAATGCGCAACATAAATTTGACCATCCCCCTGAGTTCCCTAAGCATAGTTAAGGGTTCAAATTTGGCCAAGTTCATCTATTCAACAAGATCTTGCAACAAGTGCTTATTTGGAGTAAAGAGAGCAATTTAAGAGATAGGACAATATGCTTTCATTCGCAGCCCACATCACTAGTCTGTGGTTAGACACATGAGTTTACGTATTCAGGGATGGCGTCGTGCTTTACGTAAGACATGAATTTTATCGAATATAAGCATGGTGTAATATTTTGCAATACTCCCAACTTCGAGTTTTGTGCTCTGAATGAATTGGTGTCTTGAAGAGCATAATCATGATGCGCGCAGCCATGTCGCTATAGGCCTGTTGTTCATCGAATGGAAGCATGGTGCAATACATTGCAATACTTGTTGCTTCGAGTGTTGTGCTGGGAGCTTTATGCTGAGACAATTGATTTCTTGAGGAACGCATGTACAATTAATCAATGAGTTGAAGCTGTTAAAGAGCCAAATCCAAATCATGCGATCATAGCAAAAATAGGGTGACATCTATTGCTAAATTAAGATTTTACTCGATTTGTTTTCTTAGGTCTCAACAAGACACAGTCCTCAGTCTTAAATACAGGGTGTTACAAGAAAAATGAGTGATCACTTCTTTTCCATTTGGCTTGTGAAATATTGGCCAAATGACGGTTTTTGTTTTGACTACATCAATAAGAGAGCTCTTGTTTGGGGCCTGAAGAAATGAATAAAAGTGGTCAGAATATCCGCTTAAATATATGTACAATTGACTCAAGATATTTATGTTAGTATGCACTTAAACCCAAAATGTAAAATGAAAAAAGTTTTACCTTGCTTTGTTGAACCAACCCATCACCCTAATTTGCATTAATGGCATCCAAATCTCTTGCTTTGTTGCTAATTAGCAAAACAAGCTATTTTCCGAGCTTGAAATTAATCTGATTGAGCGTCCTTGCTGATATTGGTTAAGGCATATAAGCTTAGTTTATGATTTAATGAATCAGAGACACAAAAAAATGAAAAGATAAGTCGAAACTTGATTTCTACTTGGCTAACAACATCCTTCCCCATGAGCATTGTGCCAACCCTGTATTAGAGAGAGCGATCAAAAGGATCAAAGAGGAGCCCATTTTATGTCATTGAGGGGCACCCTGTGTGGTCAAAATGTACACTGTCTCCTACTTTGCCGCGCTAAAAGCTGGGAGCCCAGATTTTTTAGATACTGATGTGAACAATCTGCCTGCAACTCAAGCTTTCAAACCAGTACTGCCAATTTTGATCCCATTTTGGTTCCTTCAGGTAAAGTATGTTTGCTTATTCATTGCAAGATGATTGGAGTGGATTAACAATAAATAATAAATAAATATATTTTCTGACCCAAAACACCAATCAGGGATCAAACTTGGCAACACTGGTTTGAAATTTGGGCGCAGACAGATTGATCCCATCAGTCTATATAAGCACCCTTTTTGCTTATTCATTTTGCATTAATTAAGGTACAAGTAGTACTGGCCACAAAAGTCCCAAACTCTGGGTACAAGAACCCTTACTTTCATCAGTTTTTTCAGTTTGTATTTGTGATAACAACAAAATCTATCATAAGAAACATAATGGAACACAAGACATTGACCAAAGCCAAGTTCTTGGAAATTCTCAAGAAGAAAGAAGCTACTGAGGATGTTCAGCTCGATAAAGTTGAATTACACTTTGGTGCAAAAAAAGGGCCAAAACTACTCTGGCCTTGTGGTGGCTTGCCACTTACAAGCCAAGGTCAAAGACCAACCCAAGACTTATGACTGGATGGCCAAAGTACCTTTGGATGATCCGACCAAGTTTAATTGGCTTCGAATAACTCAAAGGGAAGAAAAAGAGTTGGGATTTTATCAAGACGTCATCCCTGCGTTGAAGGACTTCATCACCCAAAAGGGCTCAGCCATTCAGCTGAGCTTTTGTCCATTTGTATATGGCGAGTTCAATAAGGACATTCCTAAAGAAAAAGTTGTGCAAAGTTCCATGATCATCATGGAACATCTTAGTCCCTTGGGTTTCATGGAGCCCGTCAATAAGAAATCTGGCCTTGACCTGGATCATGCCAAATTAGCAATTAAGTCTCTGGGTGAATTCCATGCAGCCTCACATGCATTTTACAATGCCAAATATGGTGACTTAGAGAATATTTTAGAGAAAGACCACATCCAAACAAACGACTTTATCCCCGAAATAATTGCTCATTTTAACGATAAGCAAACCAATCGTATTTATCAAACACTGACATATGTTGGTGTCAATGGGCACAAATATGTTGAATCTTACAAGCAATTTGCAAAAGACGTGGTCAATCCACTAAAGTTACGAGACCAACTTAGCAACCCTAAAGTTTGCGAATTCAACGTGCTTTGCCATGGTGATCCATGGTTCAACAACATGTTGTTCAAGTAAGAGTTTGTCAAGATTCACAATTTCTGCTTTTCTTACATGCATCTTTTCCCACTCAGATATGACGGACAAAAGCCTATCGTTGTTTGTTTGTTGGATTCCTCCCCAACCATTGATTGACCTGTCTTATTTCCTCTACTTGTCAACCACACCAGGATTTCGAAAAACTTATATGGATGAGATCATGGGCTACTATCACAAATGCCTCACCAAATCTCTCAAGGAATTGGACGAGGATCCAAGTGTTTTCAGCCTCAGGTAAGAAATGCCCAGATAATATGCTTTTTGAATCCTCAACTTTAAATTACCACAGATCCGGCCACCCCTCTGCAGGGTTAACCACGTAAACCGGGCACGAAAAAAAAGCAATTTTTGAAGAAAATATGGCTTTAAGTGAAAACTTTATAACATTGGTATTTTAGCCTGGACTATATTATAATTAGAACTTTTGACAATTGTTCCATTGGAAAGGACTTGCCTTTGTTGGAATTTGAAACATTTCTTCTTCAAATCATAAATGATGACTCTCCGGAGGCTCGTGGTGGATACTTGGAGCTCCTTGGACATCTGGGAAATGCTCCGGTGGGGCTTTCGATTCAACCATTGTCTCACGGTATTGATGAGAGCTTGGGTTCGCACTGGCCAAGCTTTTTTCCTCCTGGGCTTGTCCTTGATCATTCCAGTCTTTTTGAATCTTGAAATGACATCGTGTACGGTGGACTTGGCTTCTAAAAGCCTTTTGACAATAGCTCTTTTGGAGAGGCCTTGCTTATGAAGCAAAATAATTTTCTCCTGAACATCTTTGGAGATTGCCATTTTTTAACGGATCCATTGAGAGTTTCATTTTTTTTTTGCAAGAATATAAACAAATACTGGATGAGTCATCAGTGAAATTTTGAAAAGTGGGAAATTTAAATTACGGTTGCTATATCAAATTAAAAATCTGCCCGGTTTTATGTGGTTAACCCTGTAGTGCTAATACCCAGCTAGGGAACCAAATGTTCAGTGGATAACTAATTGACCTAAAATTGTAAAATCTAACAAAGGGTAGGATCATCTCAAGAAAGGTCGGAATAGTTTTTGATAAGCTAGAAAAGCAGATGTACAAAAGACTGAAGTATTTTTTTTTATTTTTTTTCTTCTTGCTCATACGGTGACTTTGATGCTCCTTTTTACAGCGAGTTAAAGGCTGACTACAAGAAATGCTCCTTCTTCGGATTCATGATGGCATTAATCATTTTGCCCGTGATTTTGGCGAAGAAAGAAGATACTATTGGTTCCAGTGAAGTGCCTGGCGATATTACTGATTCAAAGGCCATGGAGGAGGTTACTCAAGCTCACAATGATCGAACCAAACGTATAATGAGCAATGAGCCACAAATTGGTCATCGGATTTCTCGAGCCTTTTTGGACATGTTCGATAATGGGTACTTTACCATGTAAGAATTCAAGTCTTCCACAATCCAACTTTGCCGTCCTGTTTCAAGTGCCATTGAATAAAAAATTTATGAGATAAATCAATTTCGATTTAGATTAGTTGGGGTACCGTATTGATAGAGCATCCGCTCGCCAATTTGCAAACCCTGGTTCGATCCCTGGCCAGCCAAGTCTAAGCTTCTTTGCAGTATTTAAATTACAACATAAGTTGCTGCCTTAATAGCTTAAATGGGCGAACTTGCGATCATTCCCGAGGGTGAGGTAATAATTCATGTTGCACGTTTGGCTGCGACAACGGAGCGGGGAATATCCCTTTATTGGGACACCCATCATCAGGCCGAGCGAGAGGCTGTCATCTGACTCCAAACAAACAAACAAACAAACAAACAAACAAACAAACAAACAATTTCGATCTCTACTCTCCAACAATAACGTTCAGACCCCGTTTCAGAGAGTCTGTTAGTTAATACTATTGTTAGATCCTTAGATGTTGTCATCAAGTTTCCCCTCACAATTAGTTGAAAGCAGCTCACAAAAGAAATTCTTTCTTCTGATTGATGATCTTGTTGATGGCGCTAACTTTAATTATGGCCAAGGAACAAGATGCCATCAGCTCTGAAAAATGTATTCATTATTAGCACCATCCCCTTGTTAGATTATTGAATCACGCCAAACGACAAATAAAACATACAATGTGAATTCGTAAAGCATCTTCATAACAGCCTTCAATCTTGACCATTGAAAATTAATACTAATAGAATACAACAAGGAATAATTGAATGTTCAAGTTCTTGAAAGTAAGGCATGTATTTGGTATGTAAGAGTGTTTGGTTGAACTATTGAGCTACAACCAGACATTCGCCCTTCGGTTAAGAGGACTTGCCTGATTTGCAAAGTTCTCAGCACCCTTTCAAGCCAAAGAATTTAGTGCAATTGGCAAGCAATGATGTAGAGACATGCGTTACGCTTGCAAGCCAATAAAATTATATCACTCTTCCAGTGCAAATGCTAGAGACCAACATTTGTAAATATCCATCCAACCACTACTTTAAGGCTGTCAATCAATAAATTGGGAAGAGTTCATAAGCCGTCATAACGAACAAAATGGAGTATAAGTTGATGAAAAAAAAGGTCAGTTCCAGGAGATTCTCAAAACAAAAGAAATCTCAAATGATGAGCAATTGACCAAAGTGGAAACAGAAAACATTACAGAAAAAAGGACAAAACTATTGTGGCCTTGTAGTGTGTTGTGACTTAGAAGCTAAGGTTAAAGGCCAGCCCAAGACTCACAAATGGATGTCCAAGGTACCTTTTGATGATCCAACTTGGTACGACATCAACCGAATGACGTGCGTGGAACAAAAAGAGTTGAGGTTCTGTCAAGATCTCCTGCCAGCCTTCAAAGATTTCATCAACAAGAAGATATTCAATTGGCCTTTTGTCCGTTTCTTTTACGGCGAGTTCCAAGAGCGTATTCCCAAGTGAGAATATGTCCAGTGTTCCATGATCATCTTGGAACATCTCGGTCACATGGGTTCAAGTGAACCCGTCAACTAGAAATTTGTCCTTGACCCGGACCACGTGAAACTGGTGATGAAATCTCTGGGCGAGTTCAATAGGCCGTCAAGAGCATTTTATCGGGGCAAGCACGGAGAAGGCCGTCCTCGTCCGGGAGTGGGACCGTCTCTCGGAGAACACCGTGCGTGCGGCCGTTGCCCAGGTGCCTCAATGGCTTCGCGAAGTGCGGCAAAACCGTGGGGTCACATCAAAATATGTTAAACAAGAAAGTTGCGGTATGTCATTAATAGCATCGTTGTACAATTTCGTGGCGATCCGTCAAATACAAGCTGAGAAAATCAAGTTTTTTTAACATGCACTATATCGTGAACAAGGTGTACATTGAGTTATGTAGATGGCTTTATGTAGAATTTCAGTAACATGAGCCTAAGCAACATGCTCTACATCAGGATATTACGAGGTTAAGATTTTTTTATTGGAAAAACATTCTTTATGAGTTGTGGGGTCCTTATCTTTTAAGTTTGCAAGGAAGAAAATGGACGAACTATGACCTTTCATTTTGATAATTCTGGGAGTTGCGTTCCCTGTCGCAGATAAAAAAGGCCGAAAAAACATGCAAACCAAGAAGAAAAAAACATACTGTTATTATTACCTAACATTTTTCAATGAAATTGAGCATCACAGGCATCATTTATTTACGCAGATTTTAAGCGTCATGTGTATTGAATCAATTATCTGTCCATTGGTGTGGATTAACTTCCCTTGAGAAAAGTGAGAGAGAAGACGGGACCTCGAGCATATCTCATTAGCTATCAAACTACAAATAAGCACACCAAATTCCTTGTTCTAAATCCGTACCCTGAAAACGACAAGTCATGAAAAAGTGTCTTCAAATCTACGTAGATTCGATGTCTCCAATCAATTTTGAAATGCATTTGTCCAAGGTAGCGAGATTTTCGAACATGCTTTGCAATTGGGGTGTAACGAGAACGTTTTACACCATTGAGTCAATGAGGATAATTTATAGCCGACATTTTCGCAACTTATTCCCTTGACCCCTTGATCGCTTTGCCTTATGCTCAAACCAATCTGAGGTCAGAATTTCGGCCAACGTGGAATCTAATTAGTCCTTATAGGAGCTCAAGTAGATAAACGGTGAAGCGGAAAAGCCACGGAAATATCAACTTTTGTCTCTTTCACAGACATTCGGCAGCACGTTCGGCCAACTCGAGCCTCGTAGTGCTCTCGAACCCTTACTCCTGAGCTTTTAAAAAGTTCATTGTGAACTGCCATTCCTTGGCCAAAGAACGCATGTTACGTGTTACACATGCCAGTTGTAAGTAGACTTTATAGATTGATTGCTTGTAATACGACTAGAGTCTTTTGTTTTCTAAGACAACGTCCCAATAATGAAATCAGTATATTTTTCCAAAAGCTGACCACGAAGAAAAATTGATCGCATTGCTAACGAGAGGTCACATTAACTAGCCAAATTAGCGAAAGTGTAACACCAATGATATTAAGTGCCTGAAATGGGGGCACCCATAGATTTAGGAAACAGCACAAGAGCTTTTGTACTTAAACTCCAATTTGGCTCCTTAACTAAAGTAGAATACAGTATTAAAAATTATCTGCAACAAAGCAATTTCTACTTCATTTGAGTTGGGGGTCTAGATATACCTGAATCCCAATTCATGACGTTCTCAAACACATTCATTCCCAGTTCACAACAAGCAGCAGGCCTAGACAAGGAGTACTCCATGGCCTAGATGAACATTCCGCGTTGCGTGGAGAATAGAGGTGGTGCGAGTCATTGAAATGACCCAAAAACTAACGAAATTTTTGAGATTTTCGAGTTCTTTTCGGTTGGTTAAAAGTTTTAAACTTAAAATTGGAGTTCTTAGGCCTTTAATTTGTGAATAAAAATACCTTAAATGGCAAATAGATTGACAAATCAATCTGAATATTGCATGCAATTTGGCAAATAAAATCAAAAGTGCATTTGAATTGACTAATAAACTAAAAAGTTTGCAAGAAAATATGAAGGGAAGAAAGCAACACTTTTGACTTATCTGCTATAGCCTCCAAGCCCAAAATTACTCATGAATTTGAGCAACTTACATAAATTTGCAATTTTTTCAAAAAAAAGAGTAGCATTTGGCAAATAAACCCTTTTTCAGTCTAAACTTTTATTTTTTAGTTTTCGGGGCCCCTAACCTTAAGCCTGGAGTCAGAAATTTTGTTCCGGCTTGAAAAGACTCGAGCCATTGTTTCAGGTCACGTTCACAACCTTCGGTTGGACGCGCAATGTGCGCAAGGGATTCGACTAGGAGGGCAACGTAAAACTTCAGAACGCCATATAAAAGGCTCGTTAGTCACATGATCGTCCAACAGTGCACGACTCATTCACGGGAATAACATTCCCTGCAAACGAGATGGATCATAAATCCCTAACCAAAGCCAAGTTCTTAAAGATTCTCAAGAAGAAAGAAGTCACCGATGATGTTCAATTGGATAAAGTGGAGTTGAAATCTGGTGCAGAAAAGGGTGAAAACTACTCTGGCCTTGTTGTGTGTTGTCACTTAGAAGCTACGGTCAAAGGCCAGCCCAAGACTTACGAATGGATGGCCAAGGTGCCTTTGGATGATCCAACTCGGTACGATTGGCTCCGAATGACGTACATGGAACAAAAAGAGTTAGGGTTCTATCAAGATCTACTTCCATCCTTGAAAGACTTTATCAGCAAGAAAGGTTCCAACATTCAGTTGGCCTTTTGCCCATTTGTTTACGGTGAATTCAACGACAATATTTCGAAAGAGGAAATTGCCCACGGTTCGATAATCATTATGGAACATCTTGGTCATATGGGTTACAGCGAACCCGTCAACAAGAAATCCGGCCTTGACCTGGACCACGTAAAATTGGTGATGAAATCTCTGGGCGAGTTCCATGCAACCTCAAGAGCATTTTACCGGGCCAAGCATGGAGATCTCGGGAATATTATTGAAAACGAACCTTTCCAAGCTAGAGATTTTTTGGGATCTGATCCAATTGAGGCCATGGCACTCATAATGGAACAATACAATGGCTCAATCACTGATGGATTTCTCCAAACACTCGCCAACATCGGAGCAGATGGTCAAATTTTTACGGAGTCTTTCAAACGATTCGCCAAAGATGTGATGGACCCGCTGAAGTTACGTGATCAGTTGGGACGACCTGACGCCTGCAAGTTTAATGTGCTTTGCCATGGAGACCCATGGTTCAATAACATGCTCTTCAAGTAAGATTTTGAACTGTATAAGTATTATAACTTTTAGGTGACGTATTATGTGCGCTTTCTACTTAGATATGATGGACAAAAACCCACAAAGGTGTGTCTGGTGGATATGGCTCTCACCAAGTGGGCCTCTCCAGCTATTGATTTGTCCTATTTCCTGTTTTTGTCAACCACTCCCGAACTTCGGCAAGCTCACATGGAGGAGATCCTGGAATACTATCACGAGTGCCTCACCAAATCTCTCCATGAGTTGGGAGAGGATGCCAGTGTTTTTAGTCTCAGGTGAATACCTTATATGGTCTGCAAATGTTGGATAATGAGTGGAAGTTTTCATCATGGCAGAAAATGGGCCAGAGTTATCTTCAATCCACAGGTCGATCGTTTCTCTTTCTAGCCAATTGAAAACTGATTACAAGAAATGTTCGTTCTTCGGATTTATGATGGCTTTAATGATAATGCCTTTACTCTTGGCCAAGAAGGAAGACGCCTTGGGTTCCGAGGAGTTAACTGGAGACTTGAACGATCCCGAGGCTGTAGAAAAATACACCCTGATAATGGGTGAACGAACCAAATCCTGGTAAACGTTATTCTCCACCGATTAGTTGGCGGTGCTACTTTTTTAAATCTTAACCTGACCTAATCAAACCTAATCTAACCTTACCTATCCTAACCTAACACGATATTAACAACCCTTAGAGTCTCTATCTAAACCTTTTAACATTTGGCCACAAATTTAAATATGAGCACCGCCAACGAATCGGTGGAGAATAACGTTTATCCCAAATCCTCTATGGCTAATGAGCCTCAAATTGGTCACAGAATATCCCGGGCATTTTGGGAGATGGTGGACAATGGCTATTTCACCATTTAGATTTATTATACCCGTTTCGTTAATAAGGAAGTTTTGAAATATACCATTAGTTTTTTGATCTGAGACTCATAATCAAATTAACTCTCTGGCTCTTTTCCAAATATAAAACTTCCACTAAAAGAGGTTTTGGTATTTAAGTGATAAAAACATGTCTTTCAGCAGTTACCGCATCTACTAATTTCTGGATTCAGTCATCAGCATTCTTCTCCTTTCATAAAATATTGTAGGTCACTAATTGCCCCACTGAGGTCAGCTAGGAGTTGGGTGAGCATGGTGTATGGCCATAAAAAACATTCAAAGAAACAAGACTTCACTGACTTGTCTAACTCTCCCTTTCTCAAGAGTTCAACTATGTCTCACACAACCTTGTTTTGACGATTTTCATCGTCTCTTATCGATTTGGGGTTGTTCATTTGCGTATCTACTTGCACAACATTTGGTGAGTCAAGACAGTCACTGTCAAGACAGACCCCTCTTTTACTCAAACTGCAGAGAACAGCATTCTAGCAGAGTAATAGTCTTCACAATCACCTATTAGAGTGATCTGATTATCAATGTGGGGCATTTTTCTTTAGTTCCAGATAAAGGGGTTCTTTATTGGATTTTTTCCTTGAAACTCTACAGATGAATTGGCCAATGAATGAAATCAGCCTAAAAAATTTTAGGAAATGGCGTTGACACAAGTTTATGAGGCATCTATCATCATATTATAAAATTCTTCAGCAACCCAGAGTTTGACAAGTAAATTATAAGCTTTGCTCCTTTAGTGGGCCTCTGTTCTGGCATTTAGTCCTTTGCCTCTCTTGATATTGGAAGAAGCATTTGCATCTTAAATTTTTGCATGCTTTTTGCCTTATGTACGTGTGTATGTATTTTTCAGGCTGTTGTGACACGAATATATATATATAAAAGAAGGTGTTGAAGTCCCAACGCCCAACAACCCCTTAAGCCGATGGCTTGTTTTCAAGGGGTTTCAAGGAGATATATTGATGGTACTTGAATTGTCAGTGACGAATGAAATCGTAAAAATGAGACACTTAAGAAAGGTCTGGAGATTCTAGGATAATTCAGTTCTAGGAGCTGAGTGGGTGAATTGAAAATGACTGTCCTTCCCGACCAGGGCGTGCCGTATTTCCAAAGGTGTCTGGCGCAGTCAAGACATATTGGTTTGGCAGGGATAACAGTTTTTAATTTTGCAAATAGTGGGACATGAGGCAGTGATTGACTCTGATAAACGAGGGTTCCACCGTTTCAAAGAGTCTTGGTTAGATAGTATTTTACGCTCACATTATACATCATTGCTAATTATCATCGTGCCTTTATTTGCATGATTGTCAACATATGGATGCACTTTTTGCACATAATTACCAATCACCAATATTGAAACATATTGAATGCCGTGAATCTTTTAGAATAGTACGTTTAACCATAAACATTGATCTGAACAATGATTCAAAAACAAATATCATGAATTTACGATTGCATACTAGTGTCGTCCTTCTTTTCTCACCCTTTTATTCTAATCCAGATCCAAGCAGTTTGCCTCTCTCAGTTTTGACCCAACATAAACCGTCCGTATATCTTATTTTGTCAACACTGCTCAGGGACCTTGCCAAGCTCACGTTGCTTCATATGTACCTGTGTTCTTGCTTCGAGCTTTTTTCGCAAATTTTGACAAAACCATTATTCTGTTCGAACCTTGCGTAATTACGATCTACTGCTTGATTGAGTAATTGCATTGACATTTGTTGTGTTTTCACTAGCAATATTTCAGAATTAAGAACGGACTTGATTGAAAGATTAAAATGGCAGCACTGTCAACCAGGGTTCATAGAAACCGTCGTCGCCCTTATTGAGCTACGCCATAGAGTACGAAAGATTACAACACAAGCACTTCGATCAATAACATTCAAATAAAGAGACGGTCTTTGTGGCATGAACTCCTGAAATATGGACGAAGATGTTAGAGCCAGGAATTTACACGTGGGAAGCATTTGAATGAACAAAAATACACTTTCTTACAAATCACACGGAACGATGTCATGTGTTGACTCTTTTATCATAAAAAAAGCGGCGAACCCGCACATCATAAGAGGTTAATGAAATCAGTGAGTTAATTCGAGGCTTACGAGTGAAGCCCCAACTCTAGAAGTCCCTCCTTAAAACAATGCTGCTGGCTTTTAAAAATTTCAAGTTGCAAGTAACCCAGCATCATCATCGACCTTGGACGGCGTTTCCGGCCATACTTCAAATGTGACTCTTTTGACTGAGTACTCGTCCTAAATTGACGTCTAACATCCGCCAGGAGATGGCACCCCTGTATATGAGTCATGTATGTTCCTTCGTACTGTTCGTACTCTCTCTCACTTAGTACATATGCTCTCATAAGAGACGCGCAGTTCTTCGTCTAGAAGTACAAGAGTAATGCCAACATAACTGTGACAACATAAGCAGGTTGAAGTACCCTCTCCATACACAACCGATAAAACTAGAGACTAACCCTCTAGATTGAACCATGGAGGTCGAATTTGAACCCGGAGAATTGGATCACTGTGGAACGAGATCCTCTCACAGAGTCTGAGCTCAGATTCGGAGTCCCTGCCCTCTTCCTCGCTCAATGAAGAACCCTTCTCGGTTTTTGTCAACAACGTGAGTCTCCAGGATCCTGATTTGGACACTATAGATATCCAAGATTTAGTGGAGAGGTCAGTTTTGAAGAGTTGTTCGTGGCCAACGATCTTTCGGAATCATCCCATGGCTCCTTACCATGCAGTCAGGGAACTCCAGGCCGATCTCGAGAAACCTCCCAATCCGGAGATGGAAAGAGCGATGTCAGTGAAACGCCATGGTCACCAGTTACAGGCTCGAGTTCAAGTGAGAGCGCTCCATTTGTTTGTCGGTGTGTGGCAATCCATCCGGCAAGCATTTTTACTATGGAGCTCAAGTGTGTTCCAGTTGTCGAGCTTTTTTCCGCCGTGCCACGGTCAACTCCGCAGCTCGGAGTTTTTCATGCCAAGGCCAACAAAAAGTGCGGCATTGACTCGAAATCGTGGAAGAGTTGTAAGTTCTGTCGATTCCAGAAGTGTCTCTCGGCGGGCATGAAACCCACGTGGGTCATGAATGATGAGGAGCGATCCGCAAGGAACTCCAAACGGAAGCGGCTCCGGAATAAACGGGATGTTAATCATTTGGCTCCGGAGGTGGTTCTAGGGAACCAATGGACGGTGGATGAAGAGAAGCAAATTCAAGGGATCCGCGAAGACATTCTGTCCAAGTCGGCTATAGTATACGCCGAGTTTTACTCCAGCAATCCGGCGATTTTACAAAACGTTATTGAGTGTGCCAAACGTCGAAAGCCGTTTGATCCCTTGGTGATAACTCATATTCATAGATATGTGGCCAATCAAATGATGAGGATTTTTTCTGACTTGTTGATCTTGAAGGAGATCAACTCACTTGATCGTTTCCTTCTTTTGTCTCGCAATTTTTCCGCATGGTCCTCGTTCCAGGAAGCGATTCTATTCCAAAACCATCAAGAAGTTGAGAAAAGTCAGCACAACCTACAAAATTGTATCAGACAAATCAAAACGTCCAATGCATCAACCACTGTTGACCTTGACATAATCTTAGAAAATATGGATCATCTGTCTTTGGAAGACAATGTGGAATCGTCGGGGTGCTGAACAACTGTATTCAAGACCCACCCACAAGAGAGCGACGAAAAAAACTGTTAATGTCCATTCAATCTTGGCCTAAATTCGGCTCTCAGCGCTCGTCAGATGACACACTAACCACTCTAATGATGATGATATTAATTTCCTGCCCAGATTCGCTCCAGTTGCAATCCAAAGATATTGTGAGTCAGATGCAGACACAATTTTGCTACATCTTATACCGGTACATCAAATCGATATATCCTGGCAAGCTCACAGTAAGTTGGGCGAGGGAATGGACCTAATTCAAAAGTCAGAGAGGTGGCAAGGATGGGAGAAGCTGTTATGACTCAAACTATTTGTAACTTGTAAACGTCTTTCAATCAAACGCCTCAATCATATATGTGTGCTTGCTTTCCATCACCGTTCAATTCGGGTATTTTGTACTTGGTGTGATTAGTTTGAACAAGGAGGTCGGTCGATCAAGTGAATGCTCTATTGGGTTACGCCGTCCACGCGACATCAAAGCCTACTGTACATCCATTTACATTCACTCACCGAGAAGAGAAAACTAATAAAGAGTGTTCTTGAATGTTTCTCTAGATGCCCGCCGTCTATGTCAACAAGGTGTGAATGGTGTGAATACTTAGACAGAAACAAAGGCTGACCATCTGGAGGGGTTGGGCACGGAATTTTTCAATATTTTCCTTCTGGCTCAGTGAGCACTAATCTGAGACCACAAAGTCTGGCACGTCTGTTTTCTCTTCATCTGAAACACTTGAGAAATACCAAGATAAACCATCTACTTTTGGTGGACTAAACATATATTTTTTCACCCTAAAAAGGCATCTTGAGCCTGCAAGTGACAAGGTTTCCTTTTATTTGTGACGTTCATGGACGTGCACATGCATAAAAGCCATGAGGTTATGCTAATTTTCTCTGAAAATGTGATTTCGTGGGATTAAAGTGCAAGTTAGTTTGTTTTTTGGTCATTTGCAATTGATCACAACTCCGTCAAGTACATACTCAATTGCTACAATTACTAACTTTTCACTTGTGATTTCATTGCACTAGCAATACCTTGGTTTAGTCCTGGCTCCTGAGACGATAAAAAGGGGTCCAACTCAGAGAGATATTTTCCTTTTACCCTTTTAAATGCCATCAGCGACGGGAGTCGACAAAGGATTTGTTCAATCTGGCCTATCCACTCTACTGCAATGACCAATATTTTTCATCACTTACCTCTACCTACCTGTCTTTGTACTATCTATAACTCACCTCTTACTTTTTTCATGTGCATTGAACAATTCTAGTCATACTCATTGTGATATCATTTCTAGTCAACTATTTTATTGCCTTTACCTTTTTACATTCTCTGTTTTACCATTTTGTATAATGTATATACATCAGATTTTATTTTATAGTTACTTTTACGCCATGACATGACCAAGAGTCGCAATAAAGATTATTATTATTTTGTTGTCAGTGCTGATTTCGAACTTGGGGTTTCCCTTGAAAACTAGGAACATTGTTACGTAACGAAGCGGTGGACTTCAAAAATAAAGTGTCAATTTCGAGGCGTAGTGATCACACTTGGTACAACGTTGCTAAACAGGCTTCACATGATTTTGAAGATCCTTTATCCAAGTGTGTTGATATTGCATGACTGAAGCTGGCCCTTGAAGGACCTCTCGTCCAGCTTCCTTATCTTTGAGCCGTTCCCATTTTTCAAACTTGAAGGGTGGGAACCAAAGTAAGTCGATTATAAACAGGGCATTAGCAACGAAATTACAAGTAACGAAATTATAGTAACTCGTTCCTTTTTTTTGAAAAAGGAACTGTAATTGTATTACATTCTAAATTGTGTAATTGTAACGAACAAAATCTATAAGAATTAGTCGTTACTCGTTCCTTTTTGAGCTTCCAGATTGGTGTTTCATTTTCGTTTATCTCGTGACTGCTGAGGAACCTTCAGGCTCAACAGAACTCTGACCTTTCTTTGACCTCTTGAACATAAGATTGAGAGTTTCTGACCTTCATGGCCACGTATGTGCTTCAAATTGAAGCATTTTTTTGAAAATATTGAATAACTTTTGCATCATATTTGGGATCTTATGACTATGCATTTGTATCACTTCAAAGCTTTCTTTGTACGCTCAGGGTTGTTATTGAAGCGTTAATGTACGTTTGATAATGTCGATTTGGTCAAATCAACTTTTTCAACAAGGTTCTTACATTGGCATCCTTATTAGTAAGGAATTCGTGCAGACTGAAATTCTGGCGATGTTCTTCTAAAGTCTCCAGTGTCTCAACTCCTGAAAGAATTCTTTTTTTATAAGTTAAGACATTTTTCCCCAATTACCAAAACGATATTTTAAAAGTGCATCGAAGTATTTTTCTTGTCAATTACAAGCGATATAACAACTCGGCACTGTTTGGATTTTTTACGTGTTCAACCTTTACTGGTAATCTAAAATTTTAGCAAAAGTAGTTGTAACGAGTAACGCCATGACATTTTTTTGAGTATTGCTTGTGTAATGAATTACTTTTTTGACCAAAGTAACTCTAACTCTAATTCGTTCCTTTTATTGAGGAACGACCAATGCCCTGATTATAAGCAGGTCAAAAGGGCTGAAACCAAGCCCCAGAGAATGCGAAACCAATCGAAGTGACCACATAAAACAAATTTGAGGCCAAATGCAAGAGTTCGTATCTCACTGCTTGTATGTATTAGGTTTTCTTCTCGTTGATAAAATAATTTTACTGTTTCTGTTTGACAACTTTCACTTCATTTTTAGCTACCCGTTTGTGATTTTCATTCTTTCTTTTCCGACGTCTAGCTATTGCTATTAATCACAACCGTGCCTTGCTGTTTCTTGTTTCAGTTTTGAGCGCTTTCTTCAAAGGAAATTACAGAAATCCAGATGCGGTTGAGGTATCAAGTTTGTATTGGTAATCCGAACCGAGCTCAATCTTTCACAAACAAGGTATTTTAAAAATAATAACATCAAGCATTCCAACGTTCAATAAACACTCAAAGAAACACAAGGATCCGCCAAGACCCACACTGTTCATTATACGTTATTGGAACACTACATTTGCAAATTCTACCTTTGCAAAATGTGAAGAGGAGCTTAACCACTAAGCCTAGAGCTTTGTTTTCCAGCAGCCTCCAATCTTTTCCCACGCAAGGAAAAGGTGACTTAGTTGCCAAAATATGTGGACTATTCTTGATCCGACTCAAGTGCCCTTCAAGACCATGAGACTCGAGTAATCAAGAAAAGCACTTGAATACGGTATTTTTTTAATCGAAAAGAGTGGCCTTTGACTTTGAAGATGGCACTAATTGGATTTAAAAGACATTTTTCCCTTGTCTTAATTACAACTGCGCACGACGGACACCCACCCCCTTCTCGAGGGCTGTTTTTAACCATGGACTTATAGAAATATGGACGGTGAACGAGCTTCCCACCAAATCGGCCTGCTCTTAATCAAAGCGACTCTGAGTCATTTTTTCGAATTAAAGTCATGAAATAAGAAATGTGGATCTCTTGAGTTACAAGCAGGTCATTTTTGTACCACTATTTACTTGTAAAGTAGTTCGTTTCAAAATTAAATTGTTACATAGTTATGTTAATGAGCAAGAACCGGCCAAAAAATCTATTTTTATGTAGTGTTTACAACATAACTTTAACCATATCTCCTGAATTCCCTAAGCATAACTTTGGGCTCAAATTTTTCATCGATTCAAAAAGGGTTTGTGGTCATATGAAATGCTTTTTTTTCGAATAAATAAACTGATTAGAATATTTTTTTGCTTCAGTTCGCTGTCCACATCTCCTGAGATCCATGATTTAATCTACAAATCAGGCACAGTAGTACATAGAAAAGGCAATTCAAGTTGGTGCTCTCCAAAAAAGGCTGGGCCTTACATCATCATGAGGTTTTTGACGTTCATGACAAGCGAACAAGATCGTGACCGGATTTAACCATGAGGACATACTTTTCTACCAAACACTTCATATCTGAGAGCTTTCTACATGAAAGGAACACGAGTATTTGCCATGTGATAGAACATAAAGATATTAGTAAAGCATGGTCCGAACCATCAAATCTATGAATCCTTATCTACTGAAAGTTAGACATTAGAAAGATGACATTGCAAATTCTTGTTCCGCTATCGCCGCGACTTCTGGATGTTTGAAGCATTGAGGAATTGAATGCGCCCATAAACTTTGCAAATCTAGTACCAATAAATCTAGGTTTATGTGATCTAACAAAGCCTGAACTGAGAGCATTTTTAAGTTCCAAAATCTCTTTTTCTACGATTTAAAATGAAGGTTTTTGGAACCAAGGAAGGAATGGATGGCTTTGGGCTTTGTACCAATTCACTTACGCGGAGCAGAAAGAAGTTTCCCCTGAAATGGCTCCTTGAATTCAATTCAAAGCATTGGATGAGTCTTTAATCAGGTTATGGTAGTCAAAATCATGCCATAAAGAAGGTTTTCAGCATATATTCAACTTTAGTTTCTCGTCAGAGCTGAATGGCCATGTTCGGTTTATTTAATGCTGTTTCCATGTTCCAAGTAGGGACACGGTTGGCTATTTGTGGACGTCAAAACCAAACGAATAGCAATAGCCATAGCAGGCCTCATTAAATGCAACAAACCAACCAATTTGTCCCATTAATGAAGGTCCACCATTCCAGGGAAAATGACGACTTCACTCTGACCTTGGCTGTAACACGGATTTCTAGAAATATGGACTGCGAACGAGCTTCCCGGCAAATCGGCCTGCTCTTGATCATGGCCACTCTGAGCCACTTTTCGATTTAAAGTAATAAAATAAGAAACGCAGATCTCTTCAATTAACGGTAAACAATTTTATACCATTTACATGCAAAGTCGATCGTTTCAAAGTTACGTTGTCAAAAGCTTATGTAGCTGACCAAGAACAGGCCGAAAATTCAAATTTTATGTAGTGTTTACTACATAAATTTGAACATGTCTCCTGAGTTCCCTAAGCACAGGTTTAGGCTCAAACTTGGCGGAGTTCATCGATTCAACAAGATCTTGTGGTCGTATGAAGTGTTTATTTGGAATAAGATGAGCGGTTTAGGAGGTAGGATATTTTTGCTTCAGTTTGCAGTCCATATCTCTAAAAGTCCTTGGCTGTACTAACACTACCGTAGTGCCCTAAGCAATAAAACAAACAAATGCACTTTGTGGCACATATTAACACAAAGATTTTCTTTTTGTAAGGGGCACATTATTAAAATATGTCGCCCTATTCACTTTCAGACGCGTTTCAATGATGTCACCATCTTTTCCTTCACATTAGTTCATTTCTTTCCACTTCCAAATTTGACATCCTCTCAAAAGCTTCTAAATCACATCGATATATTGGGTCATATAAAATCTAGATGGATGGCCATTGATCCGTTCATCTGTTTACTTACAATATCTCTTGTCTTCTCACATGTACTGTTTTATCCCTTGTTCCACTTAGATAACTCACTGGAAGTGGAACTGGAATTATTGTACATGTACCCAACAGAACGAGGAGAAAAGGACCAACGATAACCGAGCACGGTCTACTGCATTCTTATTTTTTCGTCAGTAAGAGTTGAACACGAGGATCAGTTATGTGAGATCGCCATCATTTCTCACTGCCTCGCCTGGAGGATTGGAGGAGTTGATTCATTACATGTCTCAAGGGAGAACGAACCCACACAAAAGTATCATATGCCCATCATCTGGTACTATATAAACATGGTTCAAGTTGCATTCAATATGCCTTCTTAACCAGTTTATCATTTGAGGAGCACTTCGAGCCAACGAGGAAAATTCAAAGATATTCAAAGGAAGTCAAACCCAGCAAAGAACCATGTGCTACGTAAACTTGAATAATCCAAGAGATCAGATCGTTGGTTGGGTGCTTCATGAATTTACATGACTTTCGTATGAAGACATTTTGTCAAACGAAGCCCATTGCGAATTTTTTTTCACTTCCTTGGAGTCATCATAAAAACAGAATCTTCCACTGCCAGAACCTAGATGGAAACCTGTTAAAGCTGACGGCCTGAAAAGGCCATCCATCTCTGCACAATTTAATGAGGTATTTTGACGGTTACCCCCTTCAAAGTAGTTCATGCCACCTTCGGAGAGTTCGCTCCAACGAGCGAAAAATCGCACTTCTTAAAGAAGTGCTTATTTGGTCGCTCTGGATTTCGACATGAAGGCCTTTTTTCAAGTGGCCTGATTTATTGGGCTATATTTCAATGGACATTTTGAGCCTCCGGGCAAAAGGGAACCACTTGTCATAAGCATTTGAATGCCCTGCTGAAGCACTGAGAGGCTCGGAATGACAACTAGGGGCACGGATAATTAATTCAAACTTGAACCTCGTACATTCTCATGGGAACGATTCAACAGCCTTTTCAAGGCCAAATGTCTTCAGACCGGTTGAAAGTTAAAGAAAGCTTTATCACTTTGTAAAAGGCTCGCTGTACGTAGCTCAATTGTCATAATCCGCCCACAAAAATCTACAATTTGCTAAAGTGCATCTTCAAAAGATCCAAAGGGATGCGAGTAAGGCTCTTTGAGTCATTGTGTTCGCTCTTAAGCTTTACTTTGACCTTGCATCTTAGTCTTCCACTTTATTGAAAAGATCATTTTGCACTAGCACTGAATCCATCAATGAACTAAGGTCGGATTGCCAGTTCCAATTGCAAATTACCTTCTGTGAATTTTTGTAACTAAGCGTCAGTTGGGTCCCAAAGCCAGAGATGGCCCAAATTGTACTTTAATACAGCTGCATGTGCATTCTTAGAAATTGTAATGAACAGCAATGATAATGAAATGCCAAAATGGCAAAATGATACGTCAACTTTGTCAAAAATGGCAGATTTGTGGTCTAAAACGACATACTTTGGACTAAAAGAGCAACAATGTAATAGACTACGGCCGGTGTCAAATATCAAACATTGTCACTCCATCTCCATCAAAGTCATTTTTCTTCATTAAGTGAATCTTTCAACTTCACAAAAACCTCCCAGGAACCCTTTTCATGACAAGGAGCGTTGCTAAACCATGGCACGCCCCTAGCCCTGCTATAACATGAAGTATGAAAAGTACTCCGTTCAATCCATCAATATAGCCATCGACTATTCTTGTCTTAAATGCTAATTATCGTATCATTTTGACCACATTTTTCTCGTTTTTGCTTTTAGTTCTCTTGTCCGATTGATTTCGACTTAACTAGCGTACTTTTATTCTTTTAAAAGATATTATTAATTTTAAATATAAATCGTTCACCGATAAAGCGTTCACTAGACCACGGCGTGATTATATGAAACAGATAAACCCCTGACGTATAGGGTGCGCGACATGCAGTGTTACACTTTTAAAAACTCTGCAGTTGTTGGCCGATTCCGACCTTGTCTTGCAAAGTGATTGAAACGCCAATGGAAGTTAAATTGGATTGATGATATGGTGTACCTCCAAATCTATTCAAATAACAAGTTTGACTGCGATTGGTTAAGAGTTTTATGAGCTAGGCCACCCTTTCATTCATATTGAAGGTGTAACACCGCATACCACGCACCCTGTATACCCTCTGCCCTCAAATGCACAGGTTGGACAACAAAAAGATGAACCCTGCCTTTCCTTTGTGAGCGGTCATGGTGAACGTTCTCTTCCACATACACACCCAATACGTATGTTTACCTCGAATAAAAGCAACACACGCCAATCTGGCATTTACCTTTGCGCAATTTTAACTCAAGATTCCACGTGTTTGTGCTTAGTTCAGTGTTACACCCTGGTGAAGTGAAGATGTCGCATCCAGTGATTACACCCGAAAAGATCACGAAGATTTTGCAAGACTACGAGAAGACCGATGATGTCAAATTGATCAAATCTGAGGTGGTTCCAGGATCGAAGATTTTGCAAGACTACGAGAAGACCGATGATGTCAAATTGATCAAATCTGAGGTGGTTCCAGGATCGGATAAGGGTGAGAATTACTCCAGTGTTGTGTTAGCGTGTCATGTTGAAGCGGAAATCAATGGAGGGCAATCCAAATCATATCACTGGATCGCCAAAATACCTTCCGACGACCCTTGGAAATTCAAATGGGTTCGCCCTTGTCGAATGGAAGAGAAGGAAGTGGCCTTCTACAACGATCTTGTTCCAAGACTCAAATCATATCTGAACCAAAAAGGCTCTGGGATAGAGCTACAACTGTGCCCTAAAATCTTCGCCGAGTTCAAGGAAGATACCAAGCCTGAGGAATGCCAATATGGATCCATGGTACTCTTGGAACATTTACGATATAATGGATTCACGGAGCAGTCCAATTCCAATCGAAAGGCTGGCTTTGACATGGCACACACCAAGTTAGTCTTGGAGGCCTTGGCTGATTTTCACGCTGTCACCTACGGTTACTTGAAGCAAAAACATGGCTCTTTAAACGACATGGTGGATAAGGAGCCACTCTTTGCTCGTGACTTTATTGGGGCTGATCCACCGGTGGAATTAGAGGCTTTCAAAGAGCAATTCGCTGAGCAAGGCATCCAATCCCACTTGACTCTCTTGTCCAGCTTTAAAGATGACAAATATGAGAAGTTGTTTAAGCTCTTCATGGAGAAAAATGGCAACCCTACCACTTACTGCGAGAAGCTCGGGTCTTATAAAAATTTCGAGTTCCACGTCTTGTGCCACGGGGATCCTTGGTTCAACAATATGTTATTTCGGTAAGGGATCGTTCCATAATGTTTTGATTTGTGGTAACCTTATTTTAGGGACGTGAGCATTTGGCGAATGAACGTGAGGATATGGATGACCACCTTGGTTTTATGTTCATGTCTATTCTGGGCTCGCTTCTCGCTCAGCCTTTGATGCTGTCACGTATAAAGGCATTCATCAATAATTGGTTTATCCACCTCCAACGAAAGATTGAATACACAAACGTGCGATCGTCTCCAGAACGAGTCCGTTCCAGAACCATCTGATCCGTAATATAAATGATTTTTAAGGATTCCTAGAGATCACTAATCATATCATCTATGTCGAAATTTCGATAGGCAATGGCTTGTGCTGCAGATTTGTTTTTCGTCTGGATTAAGAGTCGGTGTCCTATAGTTTTCCTAAAAGAGTTTGGGGAGGTGAATCGGACTCGAGACATGTTTAATGTTGGGATTCAATGACTATGTTTACCAGTATTTTTTTAAATATCAAATGCCATTGACTTCGGCTTTCAGGCATGAGGGCGATTCTCCCACGGGCGTTTGTCTTTTGGACAACGCGTGCACTAGATGGACTACACCAGCCTTTGATTTGGCCTACCTTCTGTTCACTTCTGCAGCTCCTGAGTTGAGACAAGATCACTTACAGGGGCTTCTTGAGCATTATCATCAGAGGTTTCGGCAATCTCTGGCTGAAGTGGGAGAAAACCCCAACGTTTATTCATTGGAGTAAGATCTTTTAAGTTAATCCCCCCCTTTTGACCAATCATCGTCACCCAATTTTGTTGGTCTTTTCAGGTCCTTGAAGAGCGATTACACGCGTTGCACTTATATCGGTCTTCTTACTGCCATAACTATGTTACCCTGGACTTTGGCCAAGAAGGAAGATGCATTTTCTTTTGATGACATGAAGGACTTTGACCAAGCGGACGAGAAGCGTCGGAACGAAATGATGGAGAAAGTCCAAGCTTCCATGCAAAGAACTTTAGCCAAAGAACCCATGGTGGCACACCGCATAACCACGGCCTTTGACGAAGCCATAGAAGCCGGTTATTTTAAGGATTAACTTGTAGATGAACAATTGGTTAATAAAAGGAATTGTAAGAGCTTATGTCTATGTATACGGAAATGCTTTTGTGGTTTTCATCCAATCTCAACTTTTGCACTAAGGGCTTTGAATGCCTCTTGGTTGCTTTTAATAATTATGCACGGAACCGCATTTGACCACTTTTCAATGTACGTAAATTAGATCAGATGGACGGAACTGAAACTTGACAAGAATTTTGAGGTTGAGCTCAGCAGAGAGAGACTTGTGTGGCTCTTCAAGTGTTGGTCAAAGATTGAAATGAATATGTATTTACAATTCTGGGAGGAAATAATATTACACGACAAGTACGGTCCAAATATCCAGTAAATGGTTAAATTATCCACCTTTTTATGTTAAGGGAAGAAGGCTCCTGTTTTATTTTAGTCAATTAACCCGATCAACTCGACAGGACTAAAAGTGCCCATCTCCAATCCAATTGCACAATATCATCTGTACCAGTTGTTTTGAGTTATGACTTGTGAAATATGGCTTTTGGGAATAATCAAGTCTCATTTTGCTTGAATTAACTCATTCTAGGGAGTCAATAAGTCCTTATATTTGTTAACAAAAAATTGAAGTGCCTATTGAAAGCTCGAAGTTTTGACAACAGTGTTAAGATGTTTTTGAAGCATCCAGCTAGTTTACCATTTCACTTTTCGCAATTTACAGGAGCATGAATATTTTCAAATTGTGAGCTTGATGTGGGACACGATAAAATACAGGCTAAGAAACATCTGTTCCCACCCTTTTATTGGAAATTGCTAATCACTTAAAGCTTTTCATCCGTGGTAAATGCCTCACAATCGGAGCTTTTCATTTCATAAAAGATTCCTATTCAGAACTCGAAACTCCAATTTTAGGATGGCATTAGGATGTCTAACCGATTTAAATGCAAAGAATTCCATCGAGATTTTCCAGATTTTAGGTCTCGAGAATCCCTGAAGAGCCATGATTGAAAGAAGTCATTGACAATTCAAGAGCGGGGGTAAGCCTTTTTACTTCGAAAGCCATCGAAAACACCCATAATTGTGAAGGTAGTTTTCAACTACAAACTGCGTACATTCCTCCCATTCACTGATTGAGCGGATAGTGGAGGGGGTTGCAAAATTTCTTGGACTCCATATTGAACTCCTCGGGATTAGAAACCATTTGTTAGGCATTTCCATTGCCAAGATTGATTGTTCTCGAGTGAAGGTCACATTAAGAAGGGGCAAGATCTTGAAACTTGAAAGGGGAGCAAATAAATATTCAAGTTTGCATGTCAAGCAGCCACATGAAAAAGTTGATCATTCATTAACGGACTTCTTGGAAATGGCTAACACGTCAGGTCTGTCGATATTTTGGAGAATAACTCAGCTCAAGCAAGCCTTAAAATATCATGACTTTCGTTAAATGTGTTGTCATGAAATGCAATTGCGATAAGTCATGAGCTAGAAGTGATAAATGGCAACCAACCGAATTGATGAAACATCATCAGGAGATTTCCGGTAGTTACTTTGAGTCAAACTCAAAAGCGCTAAAACGGATATTGGAATGCTCCCTCTAAATGGGTCGAATGCCGGGAAGATCCGGGAATGTTTGTACCCAGTGCTCCTCACTGGTTGTCTCTGCATAAAAGTTGTTCAATACTTTTGCTCTCTCAAAGGAAATCTTAGAATTTGCGATTGTTCTTGAATTCCGTCTCTTTCGGCCAAAGGTTTCACTATTCGTCGCACGCTCATACGGGACTATCTTTTGATTTAACCAATGCGGCCAAACTATAGTATGAATTTGTAAGGCATATGTAGGGATCTAGCAAGCAGTCAGTGACTCGAAAGATTTGATTTCATATTGATTTGACTTGATTTGGGATTGTATTACTCATTTGCGCGATAGATACGTTGGACTCTATTGTCGCTTCTGAACGAAAGGGTCCAAGCTAAATCAAATTAGAATCAAAGCGCTAATGCGAAAGAATCGAATTATAGTACTACACTATGTGAAAAAGACACATAAAAAAATATTTTTCCTGGTTACAAAGTTACTTTATGACGTATTCGTCATTCGTATTCGTATTCGTATAATAATAAAAAAATGTTGCCACTTCAGTCACGTCATTCTGTGAAATATAAGAAAGTGTGTGCATAAACAATAAACGTAACGATTGATAAAAGAATTAAATGGTCATAATAATAAAAGAGCTAACTAGGATGTGATATCTCGCAAAGATGACTAGAATTATTGGTCCAGTGTACATAGTAAAAATTAAGGGGGGTCACAGATACTACATAAAAAAGTAGAGAGAGGTGGGTAATGAAATTCTTGGACATTGCAATAGAGTTTATACTTATCCAAGGACGACTTCACCACTGGACAGCGACGTGGGTGGGAGAAAATGAGTAATTCCAATTTTAATCAATCAAATACATTTCTCTTTGCATGAGTTGACTCAATTATAACCTCAGAAAGCAATGGTCAGTTTTGATCTCAATCGAACGTCTGTATCAAAATTTATGAGCATTTAAAACTTGGAACTGGGAGGGCGCCAATTGAATGAGCTAGCACCACGTTGGTAAAATCTTACCAAGGTGGTTCTAAGCAAGTCATTTTCTGCCCACGTCGTACTGAGTTTCAGGACCTCATTGCTTTTGACGCAGACGTTCGATTGAGGTCAAAATTGGCGAACGCTTTCTGAGCTAACTAAAGTCGAACTTGTGTGAAGGACAATGCATTCGATTCATCTGGATAAACGTTACGTCTCCCCACCCTACAGTCTCTGTCCAGTCTGGCCTTGACTTATTCATGGAGATCGCAATTAATTGGAGGTCCATCCATTTGTCGTCGGTCACCCCAGTAGGCTTTGATCTCATTTAGAAACAGGACTAATACGATGTTTTAAGCCTTACTTTGGATCGGTTTTCGCTCTCCATCCTTTGTAAGAGGCTACTGTTGATCATTTCCAGTAATTATGCTCCGGTTTTCACGTATTTCATTGTTAATAATTCAAGATGATTGACATTGGAATTCAATGAGCGAGCAATAGTTGGCTATTTAGTGGTCGAAACACCTTTGATTCACTTTCAAGGATTGCTTGGACGTTTCTGCCAGCCACTGACGTCAAAAGTATTTTGGAACTTTATACGAATTCATCTGACTCGTAATTTGCTTCCATGCAAGTCAAGTTTTTTGATTCGTACATGTTGGATCACCCGTTTAGCTTAAATCAAACTTGGACATGGAGTATGCAAGTGACTTGGACTACTGAAATCTTGAATGATAGGAAAAAACTGCGTTGATAAGAATTCTTTTAGCTACAGTCTTACAGTCAGCCTTGCTATGTTTCTCCCTATAATTTTTAATGTCTATGGCGAGCAAAACTGCCTAGCTTTGATAGTGTGACTAAGATTTTTCCAGTGCAGCTAAATAATGAGTTGACTTGAAGCCTCAAATTGGCTCGACTTTTCCTTCAGGCTTCTAGCCTCGAGTGCTTGGAAATAAGAGAAAGATGATGGTGAGTGAATGACTTGGCAAAACCCCCAAAAAATTATGAAGCTTTTGCACAGACTCAAAACGTATGTTCAATTTTCTGACCAGTCAATCAATTTTTGGCAACATAAGTAGGTTATTACAAACTTATTGCATGGCCCTCGAGAACCAATAGGAACTGACAAAATGAATAAGATTGACGCAAAGGATATGCCAATACTTGCAATCCATGGTAGCTGAGTGTTCTAATGTACCCGATACAGGCAAGACATGGATCCCCAGCAGGCGGGGGTTCGGATTCCGCCTTCGGAGAAAACCTTTTTAAAGATATTTCAGTAGGACCATCACAAGAATGAGAGAGCTCTCGTATTGCGAGGGACTAAAAAAGTTAGGACTGAACAGTGTTCAGAGAAGGTACGAAAGGTATCTGATACTGTACGCCTTCAAAAGCATCCATGAGCTTTGCCCCAACCCAGAATTTAGGGTCAATGCTAGTGACCGCAGAGGCTTAATGTGCGTTTTGAGAGCACCTTCAAGCCTTCGAGAATCCAGGCTAGTTCAAACAATGAAGTCCACATCTCTTCTTTCTCGGGCTCCTTCATTGTTTAATTTGCTTCCCTCTAATATTCGTAGGGAATACGTAGGCCTTGTTGATCTGGTAACATCTTTCAAGTCAGACTTGGACAATTTTTAGATACATTCCAATCAACCTACCATTCAAGGACTAGCTCGGTCTGCCAACTTAAACGTGTTGGTAGACCAAATATCATTAAAGATTGAAAGGTAATAAGTAGACGAATTATAACCGTTCATTTTAATAGTACTGGGGATTACATTCCCTGTAGCGGTTACATAAGCCCCTAAAAAAAAAAAAACCAAAAAAAACAATTTGCCTACTCAGACAATTTTAGGAGAGCGTTGTAAACCAAGACTAGATTTGAGAGCTAGAACTTTGGATCAAGATGTTCGCTTTCCCTAAAAATGATCCATGATCAAATTGAATGAAGCAAAATTAACTCAAATTCGTGGGCCTTTCATGATACGAATGGTCTCAAAGATCTCATTTCTGAGGTGATATTGACGCAATTTGTGGTCGTGATTTGATGACTTTTAACAAAAGACACGGCTAGCTGTAAAGATGCATTACTGTTGGAACGCAGGTTATGTTTTTGCTTTGCAGCCAAGCCAACGTTGGAAATACTTACAATATCTCTTGTCTTCTCACATGTACTGTTTTATCCCTTGTTTCACTTAGATCACTCACTGGAAGTGGAACTGGAATTATTGTACATGTACCCAACAGAACGAGGTGAAAAGGACCAACGATAACCGAGCATGGTCTATGCTGCATTCTTATTTTTTCGTCAGTAAGAGTTGAACACGAGGATCAGTTATGTGAGATCGCCATCATTTCTCGCCTGCCCTGGAGATTGAGGAGTTGATTCATTACATGTCTCAAGGGGAAACGAACCCACACAAAAGTATCAATATGCCCATCATCGGTACTATATAAACATGGTTCAAGTTGCATTCAATATGCCTTCTTAACCAGTTTATCATTTGAGGAGCACTTCGAGCCAACGAGGAAAATTCAAAGATATTCAAATGGAAGTCAAAACCAGCAAAGAACCATGTGCTACGTAAACTTGAATAATCCAAGAGATCAGATCGATGAATTTACATGACTTTCGTATGAAGACATTTTGTCAAACGAAGCCCATTGCGAATTTTTTTCACTTCCTTGGAGTCATCAAAAAAACAGAATCTTCCACTGCCAGAACCTAGATGGAAACCTGTTAAAGCTGACGCGCCTGAAAAGGCCATCCATCTCTGCCAATTTAATGAGAGTTTTTGACGGTTACCCGCTTCAAAGTAGTTCATGCCACCTTTGAGAGTTCGCTCCAACAAGCAAAAAATCGCACTTCTTAAAGAAGTGCTTATTTGGTCGCTCTGGATTTCGACATGAAGGCCTTTTTCAAGTGGCCTGATTTATTGGGCTATATTTCAATGGACATTTTGAGCCTCCGGGCAAAAGGGAACCACTTGTCATCAGCATTTGAATGCCCTGCTGAAGCACTGAGAGGCTCGGAATGACAACTAGGGGCACGGATAATTAATTCAAACTTGAACCTCGTGCATTCTCATGGGAACGATTCAACAGCTTTTTCAAGGCCAAATGTCTTTCAGACCGGTTGAAAGTTAGAAAGCTTTATCACTTTGTAAAAGGACTCGCTGTACGTAGCTCAATTGTCATAATCCGCCCACAAAAAATCTGCAATTTGCTAAAGTGCATCTTCAAAAGATCCAAAGAGATGCGAGTAAGGCTCTTCGAGTTATTGTGCTCGCTCTTAAGCTTTACTTTGACCTTGCATCTTAGTCTTCCACTGTAATGAAAAGATCATTTTGCACTAGCACTAAATCTATCTAGTACCGTAGCTAAGGTCTGATTTCAAATTCCGTTTGCAAATAACCTTTTTGTAGATTTAATAACGACATGTAAGTTGGGTCCTAAGACCAGAGAAAGTTCATATGACGTACTCGCTCAAATAAACTCCAATATAATTGCAAATACATTCTTAGAAATTGAAATTTATAGCAATGACAATGAAATACCGAAATCATTGCAATTATATGTCAATTTCCTCAAAATGCCAGATTTTTACGGCAAGATAACATACATCTGGCCAAAGGTGTAATTGATGTCAATTGCATGGCCAAAAATGACATGTAACTAAATGCCTGGTTACAACATCGAGTTTTTCATTCTTAGTTATTTATCCAACTTAAGGTAGTCCTTAACTTCAATAAAAATGCCAAGGAACTCTTTTCATTGCAAGGGGCATTGTTAAATCATAACTCGCCCTGAGCCGCTACTGAAACGCGACAGTTTGCTCACGAATTATGAAAAGTACTCTCTGACCTCAAATTCATATTCACTCAGAACGGTCTTGGTGAACGTTCTCGTTCTAACGTCAAGCTTACCTCAAATCAGAACAACACACTATCATCTATCGTAAACCTTTGTGGCATTTGAACTTGAAATACCAATTCCATGAGATTAGTGCAGTGTTACTTACACCCTGGTGAATGGAAGATGTCGCATCCAGTGATTACACCCCGAAAAGATCACGAAGATTTTGCAAGACTACGAGAAGACCGATGATTTAATGTTCAAATTGATCAAATCTGAGGTGGTTCCAGGATCGGATAAGGTGAGAATTACTCCAGTGCTGTGTTAGCGTGTCATGTTGAAGCGGAAATCAATGGAGGGCAATCCAAATCATATCACTGGATCGCCAAAATACCTTCCGACGACCCTTGGAAATTCAAATGGGTTCGCCCTTGTCGAATGGAAGAGAAGGAATGGCCTTCTACAACGATCTTGTTCCGAGCCTCAAATCATATCTGAACCAAAAAGGCTCTGGATAGAGCTACAACTGTGCCCTAAAATCTTCGCCGAGTTCAAGGAAGATACCAAGCCTGAGGAATGCCAATTTGGATCCATGGTACTCTTGGAACATTTACGATATAATGGATTCACGGAGCAGTCCAATCGAAAGGCTGGCTTTGACATGGCACACACCAAGTTGGTCTTGGAGGCCTTGGCTGATTTTCACGCTGTCACTTACGGTTACTTGAAGCAAAAACATGGCTCTTTAAACGACATGGTGGATAAGGAGCCACTCTTTGCTCGTGACTTTATTGGGGCTGATCCACCGGTGGAATTAGAGGCTTTCAAGACGCAATTTGCCGAGCAAGGCATCACATCCCAGTTGACACTCTTGTCTAGCTTTAAAGATGACAAATATGAGAAGTTGTTTAAGCTCTTTATGGAGAAATATGGCAACCCTACCACCTACGGCGAGAAGCTCGGGTCTTATAAGAATTTCGGTTTCCACGTCTTGTGCCACGGGGATCCTTGGTTCAACAATATGTTATTTCGGTAAGGGATCGTTCCATAGTGTTTTGATTTGTGGTAACCTTATTTTAGGGACGTGAGCATTTGGCGAATGAACGTGAGGATATGGATGACCACCTTGGTTTTTATGTTCATGGCTTTCTCGCTTCTCGCTCAGCCTTTGATGCTCTCACGTACACTGCCATTAATCAATAATTGGTTTATCACCCCCAACGAAAGATTGAAAATGCATCCGTGGGATTGTCCTAAGAACGAGTTCTTATTGAGGCCTGAACCGTAATATATATATGATGAATATAGCTTTTGCATTTTTTACGGGGACTAATTTCTATATCTCAATCGGCAATATCTTGTGCTGAATCAAATTGGTTCTCTGTCTGGAGTAACGGTTGGTGTCCTATAGTTTTCCTGAAAGAGGTTGGGAAGGCGAATCGAAGTGGAGGCCTTCCTTTTGTCAGGAAGCTATTCTATCCACTACACCATGTCTTCTCCCATGGTGATTTTGATCGAGCGATTTAAAACCTATGGTTAATGTGTGTGTGTGTGTGTGTGTGTATAAAATGCGATTGACTTCGGCTTTCAGGTATGAGGGCGATTCTCCCACGGGCGTTTGTCTTTTGGACAACGCGTGCACCAGATGGACCACACCAGCCTTTGATCTGGTGTACTTTCTGTTCACTTCTGCAGCTCCTAAGTTGAGACAAGATCACTTACAGGGGCTTCTTGAGCATTATCATCAGAGGTTTCGGCAATCTCTGGCTGAAGTGGGAGAAAACCCCAACGTTTATTCATTGGAGTAAGATCTATCTAGTTAATCCTCCCCTTTTGACCGATCATCGTCACCCAATTTTGTTGGTCTTTTCAGTCCTTGAAGAGCGATTACACGCGTTGCACTTATATCGGTCTTCTTACTGCCATAATGATTTTACCCTGGACTTTGGCCAAGAGGAAGATGCATTTTCTTTTGACGACATGAAGGGTGACAAAGCGGATGAAAAGTATTTGAAAGAAATGATGGAGAAAGCACATGCTTCCATGCAAAGAACTTTAGCCAAAGAGCCCATGGTGGCACACCGCATAACCACCACGGCCTTTGACGAAGCCATAGAAGCCGGTTATTTTAAGGATTAACTTGAAGATGAACAATTGGTTAATAAAGGAATTGTAAGAGCTTATGTCTAATGTATGCGGAAATGCTTTTGTAGTGTTTCATCCCATCCCAACGTCTTATTCAAATCTTAAGCAGAGAGAACTTTGAATACCTCTTGGTTGGTCGTAAGGATTATGCATGGAATCGTATTTGACCATTTTACGTATATCAGATCACATAGACAGAGCTGAAATTGTACAGCAATTTTGAGGTTGAACGCAATGGAGAATCTGGTGTCTGTTCAAGACGAACCTAAGGGAGGGTTAAAAGAAGGTGGGGAACATTCCGTATTAACGATCAGTTAATCATTAAAATGGTGTTTCTCACTTTTTAGCTTGAGCACTCCCCTTGACTTCATCTCGGAGGCTAAACTTATGAATTCGTCTCTCAAGATTGCTTTAGCAACCGTTAGAAAGCCATTTGTTTCCAAAAAACTACATCTAGACGATTTAGATTTCAAGCGAGGCATTTAAGATGAAGACTTAGAAAGAACATGTATGATTACTGTACTCCCTCTAGTGTTCAGAACTTGAAGCATGATTCGTAACACTCGCCAAGACGCTTTGAACGTAAACATCTTCAAGCAACCCTTGTCGTTCCGTCGTGTTGTTTGATGAATGCATATGGTAAGGCTGTTTGAGACTGTTACTGTTGAGTGACAGTAAATCATAAACGTGCACCTAAATAATGAGTTTGACTTGTAGCCTCAAATTAGCTCGACTTTTCTCTCGGGCTTTTAGCCTGAAGTGCTTGGCTAAAAATGAGAGACGATAGTGAGTGAATGACATGGCAAACCCAGAAAACTGGATGAAGCTTTCAATTGACGAAGCTTTCACACAGACGCAAAACGTGTGCTCAATTTTCTGGCCCCTCAATCAATTTTTGGCAGCATAAGTGGGTTATCATAAACGTGCGCTTGGGTCTTGAGAACCAATAGAAACTAAGGAGAATGAATTTCATTGAACAGACTGTATTCCAATATCTGCAATGAACACCTGGCCTAACCTGGACTAATTTAAGGAGAGCGTTTGTAAACAAAGACTAGATTTGGGGCTAGCAATTTGAAAATAGATATCGCTTTCTTCTATAATGGTTCATTCATTAGAATTAGATGAACCAAAATTAACTCAAATTCATGGGTCTTTATGATTTGAAAGGTCTCAAAGGTTCTTTTTCTGAGGCGATAATGACGCAATTTTTTTTTCTTCGATGTGGCCAAGCCAATATCAAAAAATTAATGAATTCGCTGATGAGAACATGCTAATGAATCAAGAGTACTCACCAAACTGGCACACAACACGTAGACCTTTTTCTTGAACTCCTCAGAAGAGGGTCGGAATACCAAATATGATCAAGCTCATGACCAAATAAACCAGATCACAAATGGCCAATGCGATCAGTAGCTTTGTGGAACGAGCGGTGGATTTCTTGTTCTTGCCAAGCCCATCAACCGAAAAAATGTTCCCAAAGAGTCCAATAATTGAGATCACTGTCAATAGAACTCCTTCCACTATAAAGGTGAACATTGGCACCTCTGAGGGCCCATTGCAGTAATTGGAACCTCATTTGCCTCTTCGAAGACCGGAGGGTCACTATCATTCGAATGTGATCCCATGTTGTGCACTAATCGGGAACAATCTGTGGCCTAGTTCGATAATTTCTAGGTGTCTTTATTAGGAAAATGCAACGGTTCTCATTGACTGTTGTCTCCGCTACTTAAAAACCGACTAAGCGAGCTCCCCCCCAACAAAACCACCACGGTCATCACTGTTCCAGCACCATCATCATTGTCAAAGAAGGCAGCCTCTCTGTTCTCCCTCCCGTGGGGTCGCACAATGAACGAAGTGTGTGAAATCTCGATAGGAGATCGCTGGGATCGAGGATGAGCAGAGACGAAGAATGAGGCTCCCACTCAACCGGCGTTGAACGAAATGCAGAGCAAGAAATGGTTTTCCGTGCTTGAACTCGTCTAAGGCGCTCAGGCCTCGTAGAATTAGAGATGTGTTACGTGCCCGCGCTCAACATGACACGTGGAAAGGGCTCTCACAAATGAACCAGAACAACCTGATTCTCGTGCGGTATGCGCTTTAGACGGCGTAAGGAATGGAGCTTAGCCAGAAATAGTGCCCTGTGTTAGAATTCTAAATGCAGGGCCCTAGTCAGAAAGAATGGAAGAGAACGGTCACCTGACAAGGATGGGGATGAGTGTTGGAAACATTTGTTCCCCCTGCTTTTAAAACTTCATAATGATAGAATCACTCGGGGTGCATCAATTTCGGTGTTGGTTTTTCACGGGCTTATCTAACCGCTACAAGGACTGTAATACCAGTGCTATTAAACGAAAAGGTTATAATTCGTCTTTTTATTACCTTTCAATCTTTATATATATTTGGTCTACCAACGAATTTGAGTTGGCAGGACGAGTAAGTCTTTGAATGTAGGGTTGATCTGGAATGCGATCTAAAAATTCGTCCAAGTCTGACTTGAAAGATGCTACCAATCACAAGGCCTACGTATTCCCTACGAATATTAGAGGGAAGCAAATTGAACAATGAAGGAGCCCGAGAAAGAAGAGAGGTGGACTTCATTGTTCGAACTAGCGTGGATTCTCGAAGGCTTAAAGTGCTCTCAAAATGCACATTAAGCCTCGACTGTCACTAGAATTGACCCTAAATCCTGGGTTGGGTCAAAGCTCATGGATGCTTTTGAAGACGTATAGTATCAGATACCTTTCGTACCTTCTCTGAACACTGTACAGTCCCAACTTTTCCAGTCTTTCTCAATCCTATGATGTTCCTAGTGAAACATCTTTTGACTGTTTCGACCTTCCGCAAACCCACTGAACTCAATGGAGCCCAATAGGTAAAGCATATTCAAGATGTGGCTGGACAATCGATTTGCACAGAGTTAGCATCGTGATGCTATCTCTGGACTTCAACGTGCGATATATCCAACTACACATTTGAAAAGCTTTACTCACCTTCAACTGGATATGCTCATCGAACTTTCCATTATTTTGGAGGACTACACCTCGATCTTTCATAGATGAGACCTGCTCAATATATGTTTACCTCCGTTGTCTACGAGTGAAGTATTAGAGGAGTTTCATTCCATTCGGGGCCATATTACTCTCAGTTACCCATGAGTAGATTCGATCTATGTAAGTCCTTTGCAAGGCTACTAGAATCTTGGCCATTCCTACCAGAAACTAACTTTGTATCGTCAGCATAAGACGAGAGACTTTTGAAGCGGGCCAACGAATATTATAAAGGGGGGCCCTAAGATTGAACCCTGGGGAACACCTGACTTGACATCATGTATGTCACAAAGAGATCCTCAACCTTAACAATTTGCTTCCTATCCTGAATGAGGCTTCTTATCCAATTGAGAACCTTGCCTTGGATCCCAATGTCATGAAGTCGATTCCACAAAAGGCCAAGACTACTTTATCAAAGGCCTTGGCAAAATCAAGATCGGACAACATCAACTGACTCATGCCTTTCCAGTCCCTCAATGACCTGCACTAAATGCTGATCAATTTGGGTAATCGTGCTAAATGTGCTCGGAACCCGTGCTGGCTAGGAGGAAGGATTTCATTGACCTCAAGAAATTCAACAAGTTTGGACTTCATGATCGCAATATTCGAAGTGAGAGAAGTCGGCCTATAATTACTGCGGAGAGACTTATCTCCCCCTTTGAAAATTGAAACAACGTGAGCTATCTTTATTGAAGATGGAAACTTGCCTGATCCAAGATGCAACGCATGAAGTAGGAGAAAAAAAGCAAGAACCAGTGAGCAACTCATAAGAAACTGAGATGTCGCACCATCAGGGCAGGGGAGCTCGAGAGTCTCAAGTCCCTGAATGGCCTCAAAAGCATCTTGATCTGTGACTACACGATCATCTAAATGTTCAACTTGACAAACCTTGTCAATCTCAAAGACTCATCTTCAGAGCAATGTGCTGTTGCTTCTGAACTCAGCGGGGTTGAAAACACACTGGAGAATTGATCTCCAAGCATGTTAGCCATAGTCTCTGAATTGCTAATGGCTTCCCTTCAACCTCAAAAGGCCCAACAGGGTGGTTCATTTTTCTTCTTAGAGTTCGCATAAGAGAAAAAAGCCTTCAGATTCGACTTGACCTCCTGAACCACCTTACTTTCAAATTTGTAACTCGTCATATTCGATGGGGGCCTTAATCTTCCCTGAATTATGTACAATATTTTTGGAGACTACCACAATGACTGGATTCGAAGTGCCCTTCAGCCTTTTTGCCAGTTTGCAACTCGTTTTGAAACAAAGTCTTCCAACATTTTGGAATTTTTGTCCGTGTACCACCTTTCGGAGCACATTCAGGGTTGCTAAGCTGGAGCAAACTTCCGTGAAAACTGGAACTCATTTATCAATGGCTGCATCTATGGACGATTCCTGTTTCAAGAATTGAAACCAAGTTCAGTTCTTGAAGTCTTTCTATAATCAATGCGCAATGTTCATCTTTGAACTTGAACTTAGCCAGACCGACCTTTTTGACCGGTTTTTACTCTAAAGTACGCCGGCTTTTGAGTTATGGTCGACCGC
>NC_081446.1:12444158-12455327 GCF_007210705.1 Tigriopus californicus
GGGTCAAAGACGCATAATCAAAAGCCGGCGTGCTCTAGAGTAAAATTCGGTCAAAAAGGTCGGTTTGGCTAAGTTCAAGTTCAAAGATGAACATTGGCCGCATTGATTATAGAAAGACTTCAAGAACTGAACTTGGTTTCAATTCTGAAACAGGAATCGTCCATAGATGCAGCCATTGATAAATGAGTTCCAGTTTCATGGAAGTTTGCTCCAGCTTAGCAACCTCTGAATGTGCTCCGAAAGGTGGTACAAGGACAAAATTCCAAAATGTTGGAAGACTTTGTTCCAAAACGAGTTGTAAACTGGCAAAAAGGCTGAAGGGCACTTCGAATCCAGTCATTGTGGGTAGTCTCCAAAAATATTGGACATAATTCAGGTAAGATTAAGGCCCCCATCGACTATAAACGAGTTACAAATTGAAAGTAAGGTGGTTCAGGAGGTCAAGTCGAATCTGAAGGCTTTTTTCTCTTATGCGAACTCTAAGAGAAAAATGAACCACCCTGTTGGGCCTTTTGAGGTTGAAGGGGAAGCCATTAGCAATGCAGAGACTATGGCTAACATGCTTGGAGATCAATTCTCCAGTGTGTTTTCAACCCCGCTGAGTTCAGAAGCAACAGCACATTGCTCTGAAGATGAGTCTGTTGAGATTGACAAGGTTTGTCAAGTTGAACATTTAGATGATCGTGTAGTCACAGATCAAGATGCTTTTGAGGCCATCAGGGACTTGAGACTCTCGAGCTCCCCTGGCCCTGATGGTGCGACATCTCAGTTTCTTATGAGTTGCTCACTGGTTCTTGCTTTTGTTTTCTCCTACTTCATGCGTTGCATCTTGGATCAGGGCAAGTTTCCATCTTCAATAAAGATAGCTCACGTGTTTCAATTTTCAAAGGGGGAGAGAAGTCTCTCCACAGTAATTATAGCCCGACTTCTCTCACTTCGAATATTGCGATCATGAAGTCCAAACTTGTTGAATTTCTTGAGGTCAATGAAATCCTTCCTCCTAGCCAGCACGGGTTCCGAGCACATTTTAGCAACGATTACCCAACTGATTCAGCATTTAGTGCAGGTCATTGAGGGACTGGAAAGGCATGAGTCAGTTGATGTTGTCGATCTTGATTTTGCCAAGGCCTTTGATAAAGTAGATCTTGGCCTTTTGTGGAATCGACTTCATGACATTGGGATCCAAGGCAAGGTTCTCAATTGGATAAGAAGCCTCATTCAGGATAGGAAGCAAATTGTTAAGGTTGAGGATCTCTTTGTGACATAACATGATGTCAAGTCAGTGTTCCCCAGGGTTCAATCTTAGGGCCCCTCCTTTTTATAATATTCGTGCCCCGCTTCAAAAGTCTCTTCGTCTTATGCTGACGATACAAAGTTAGTTTCTGGTAGGAATGGCCAAGATTCTAGTAGCCTTGCAAAGGACTACATAGATCGAATCTACTCATGGGTAACTGAGAGTAATATGGCCCCGAATGGAATGAAACTCCTCTAAATACTTCACTCGTAGACAACGGAGGTAAACATATATTGAGCAGGTCTCATCTATGAAAGATCGAGGTGTAGTCCTCCAAAATAATGGAAAGTTCGATGAGCATATCCAGTTGAAGGTGAGTAAAGCTTTTTCAAAATGTGTAGTTGGATATATCGCACGTTGAAGTCCAGAGATAGCATCACGATGCTAACTCTGTGCAAAACGATTGTCCAGCCACATCTTGAATATGCTTTACCTATTGGCTCCATTGAGTTCAGTGGTTTGCGGAAGGTCGAACAAGTCAAAAGATGTTTCACTAGGAACATCATAGGATTGAGAAAGACTGGAAAAAGTTGGGACTGTACAGTGTTCAGAGAAGGTACGAAAGGTATCTGATACTATACGTCTTCAAAAGCATCCATGGCTTTGACCCAACCCAGGATTTAGGGTCAATTCTAGTGACAGTCGAGGCTTAATGTGCATTTTGAGAGCACTTTAAGCCTTCGAGAATCCACGCTATTTCGAACAATGAAGTCCACCTCTCTTCTTTCTCGGGCTCCTTCATTGTTCAATTTGCTTCCCTCTAATATTCGTAGGGAATACGTAGGCCTTGTGATCTGGTAGCATCTTTCAAGTCAGACTTGGACGAATTTTTAGATCGCATTCCAGATCAACCCTACATCAAGACTTACTCGTCTGCCAACTCAAATTCGTTGGTAGACCAAATATGATATAAAGATTGAAAGGTAAATAATAGACGAATTATAACCTTTCGTTTTAATAGCACTGGTATTACACAGTCCTTGTAGCGGTTAGATAAGCCCGTGAAAAACCAACACCGAAATTGATGCACCCGAGTGATTCTATCATTATGAAGTTTTAAAAGCAGGGGGAAACAAATGTTTCCAACACTCATCCCCATCCTTGTCAGGTGACCGTTCTCTTCCATTCTTTCTGACTAGGGCCCTGCATTTAGAATTCTAACACAGGGCACTATTTCTGGCTAAGCTCCATTCCTTACGCCGTCTAAAGCGCATACCGCACGAGAATCAGGTTGTTCTGGTTCATTTGTGAGAGCCCTTCCACGTGTCATGTTGAGCGCGGGCACGTAACACATCTCTAATTCTACGAGGCCTGAGCGCCTTAGACGAGTTCAAGCACGGAAAACCATTTCTTGCTCTGCATTTCGTTCAACGCCGGTTGAGTGGGAGCCTCATTCTCGTCTCTGCTCATCCTCGATCCCAGCGATCTCCTATCGAGATTTCACACACTTCGTTCATTTGTGCGACCCCACGGGAGGGAGAACAGAGAGGCTGCCTTCTTTGACAATGATGATGGTGCTGGAACAGTGATGACCCGTGGTGGTTTTTGTTGGGTGGGGAGCTCGCTTAGTCGGTTTTTAAGTAGCGGAGACAACAGTCAATGAGAACCGTTGCATTTGTCCTAATAAAGACACCTAGAAATTATCGGAACTAGGCCACAGATTGTTCCCGATTAGTGCACACAATGGGATCACATTCGAATGATAGTGACCCTCCGGTCTTCGAGAGGCAAATGAGGTTCCAATTACTGCAATGGGACCCTCAGAGGTGCCAATGTTCACCTTTATAGTGGAAGGAGTTTCTATTGACAGTGATCTCAATTATTGGACTCTTGGGAACATTTTTTGGTGATGGGCTTGGCCAAGAACAAGAAATCCACGCGCTCGTTCACAAAAGCTACTGATCGCATTGGCCATTTGTGATCTGGTTTATTTGGTCATGAGCTTGATCATATTTGGTATTCCGACCCTCTCTGAGGAGTTCAAGAAAAAGGTCTACGTGTTTGTTTGCCAGTTTGGTGAGTACTCTTGATTCATTAGCATGTTCTCATCAGCGAATTCATTAATTTTTTGATATTGGCTTGGCCACATCGAAGAAAAAAAAATTGCGTCAATATCGCCTCAGAAAAAGAACCTTTGAGACCTTTCAAATCATAAAGACCCCATGAATTTGAGTTAATTTTGGTCATCTAATTCTAATGAATGAACCATTATAGAAGAAAGCGATATCTTATTTCCAAATTGCTAGCCCCAAATCTAGTCTTTGTTTACAACGCTCTCCTTAAATTAGTCCAGGTTAGGCCAGGTGTTCATTGCAGATATTGGAATACAGTCTGTTTCAATGAAATTCATTCTCTTAGTTCTATTGGTTCTCAAGACCCAAGCGCACGTTTATGATAACCCACTTATGCTGCCAAAAATTGATTGAGGGGCCAGAAAATTGAGCACACGTTTTGCGTCTGTGTGAAAGCTTCGTCAATTGAAAGCTTCATCAGTTTTCTGGGTTTTGCCATGTCATTCACTCACTATCGTCTCTCATTTTTAGCCAAGCACTTCAGGCTAAAAGCCCGAGAGAAAAGTCGAGCTAATTTGAGGCTACAAGTCAAACTCATTATTTAGGTGCACGTTTATGATTTACTGTCACTCAACCAGTAACAGTCTCAAACAGCCTTACCATATGCATTCATCAAACAACACGTGACGGACGACAAGGGTTGCTTGAAGATGTTTACGTTCAAAGCGTCTTGGCGAGTGTTACGAATCATGCTTCAAGTTCTGAACACTAGAGGAGTACAGTAATCATACATGTTCTTTCTAAGTCTTCATCTTAAATGCCTCGCTTGAAATCTAAATCGTCTAGATGTAGTTTTGGAAACAAATGGCTTTCTAACGGTTGCAAAAGCAATCTTGAGAGACGAATTCATAAGTTTAGCCTCCGAGATGAAGTCAAGGGGAGTGCTCAAGCTAAAAAGTGAGAAACACATTTTAATGATTAACTGATCGTTAATACGGAATGTTCCCACCTTCTTAAACCCTTCCTTAGGTTCGTCTTGAACAGACACCAGATTCTCCATTGCGTTCAACCTCAAATTGCTGTACAATTTCAGCTCTGTCTATGTGATCTGATATACGTAAAATGGTCAAATACGATTCCATGCATAATCCTTACGACCAACCAAGAGGTATTCAAAGTTCTCTCTGCTTAAGATTTGAAAAGACGTTGGGATGGGATGAACACTACAAAAGCATTTCCGCATACATGTAGACATAAGCTCTTACAATTCCTTTTATTAACCAATTGTTCATCTTCAAGTTAATCCTTAAAATAACCGGCTTCTATGGCTTCGTCAAGGCCGTGGTTATGCGGTGTGCCACCATGGGCTCTTTGGCTAAAGTTCTTTGCATGGAAGCATGTGCTTTCTCCATCATTTCTTTCAAATACTTTTCATCCGCTTTTGTCACCCTTCATGTCGTCAAAAGAAAATGCATCTTCCTTCTTGGCCAAAGTCCAGGGTAAAAATCATTATGGCAGTAAGAAGACCGATATAAGTGCAACGCGTGTAATCGCTCTTCAAGGACCTGAAAAGACCAACAAAATTGGGTGACGATGATCGGTCAAAAGGGAGGATTAACTAGATAGATCTTACTCCAATGAATAAACGTTGGGGTTTTCTCCCACTTCAGCCAGAGATTGCCGAAACCTCTGATGATAATGCTCAAGAAGCCCCTGTAAGTGATCTTGTCTCAACTTAGGAGCTGCAGAAGTGAACAGAAAGTACACCAGATCAAAGGCTGGTGTGGTCCATCTGGTGCACGCGTTGTCCAAAAGACAAACGCCCGTGGGAGAATCGCCCTCATACCTGAAAGCCGAAGTCAATCGCATTTTATACACACACCACACACACACACATTAACCATAGGTTTTAAATCGCTCGATCAAAATCACCATGGGAGAAGACATGGTGTAGTGGATAGAATAGCTTCCTGACAAAAGGAAGGCCTCCACTTCGATTCGCCTTCCCAACCTCTTTCAGGAAAATAATAGGACACCAACCGTTACTCCAGACAGAGAACCAATTTGATTCAGAAAAGATATTGCCGATTGAGATATAGAAATTAGTCCCCGTAAAAAATGCAAAAGCTATATTCATCATATATATATTACGGTTCAGGGCCTCAATAAGGAACTCGTTCTTAGGACAATCCCACGGATGCATTTTCAATCTTTCGTTGGGGGTGGATAAACCAATTATTGATTAATGGCAGTGTACGTGAGAGCATCAAAGGCTGAGCGAGAAGCGAGAATAGCCATGAACATAAAACCAAGGTGGTCATCCATATCCTCACGTTCATTCGCCAAATGCTCACGTCCCTAAAATAAGGTTACCACAAATCAAAACACTATGGAACGATCCCTTACCGAAATAACATATTGTTGAACCAAGGATCCCCGTGGCACAAGACGTGGAACCGCGAAATTCTTATAAGACCCGAGCTTCTCGCCGTAGGTGGTAGGGTTGCCATATTTCTCCATAAAGAGCTTAAACAACTTCTCATATTTGTCATCTTTAAAGCTAGACAAGAGTGTCAACTGGGATGTGATGCCTTGCTCGGCAAATTGCGTCTTGAAAGCCTCTAATTCCACCGGTGGATCAGCCCCAATAAAGTCACGAGCAAAGAGTGGCTCCTTATCCACCATGTCGTTTAAAGAGCCATGTTTTTGCTTCAAGTAACCGTAAGTGACAGCGTGAAAATCAGCCAAGGCCTCCAAGACCAACTTGGTGTGTGCCATGTCAAAGCCAGCCTTTCGATTGGACTGCTCCGTGAATCCATTATATCGTAAATGTTCCAAGAGTACCATGGATCCAAATTGGCATTCCTCAGGCTTGGTATCTTCCTTGAACTCGGCGAAGATTTTAGGGCACAGTTGTAGCTCTATCCAGAGCCTTTTTGGTTCAGATATGATTTGAGGCTCGGAACAAGATCGTTGTAGAAGGCCACTTCCTTCTCTTCCATTCGACAAGGGCGAACCCATTTGAATTTCCAAGGGTCGTCGGAAGGTATTTTGGCGATCCAGTGATATGATTTGGATTGCCCTCCATTGATTTCCGCTTCAACATGACACGCTAACACAGCACTGGAGTAATTCTCACCCTTATCCGATCCTGGAACCACCTCAGATTTGATCAATTTGACTTAGAGATGAATGAAATCTCTCTCTCAAGGGCTAGTTTCATCTACGATCTTAACTTTTGTGCTGTCTTTTTTTCTGAAATCAGACAATGCACGTTCAAATGTAGCCCCTTAACGGGCCTCTCTTTTGACGGACCAAGTTCACAAGATCTTGGACCATCCTCTCCAACCGTAAAAAATCCCTCGTTTTGACAAAGCTACGTTCTACTGGAGGCAAAGCATGAGCTAATGGGGATGGTTGGGGTTTGGGAAATGGGTTGGGCAGCTACATTAGAATATGAACGAATTTTGGGAATTAATGGTGGGGCAAGGAATATTAGGAGGAGGGAGGAGTATTTTATAGGAATAGGGGTGGATTGGGTATTTGAAGGAAGAGGAGGGAATTGGGATAGAGGGTGGGAGGTAGGAGGAGAGGGAGGGAGGAAGCTAAATCGGTTAAGGAAGAGGAGTGAGTGGGATTAAGTTTAGGAATAGGGTCAGCTCTAAAACTACGAAACTGAGCTTTCCTATTTCTCGCCTTTCATTGCGTCCCTTCTACGTGGACGGCTGTACACCGTACATTAAAGCACGTCTTAAGTCTCATGGACTGACGGCACATGTACGGGTGAAAAAGAGGACAGTCTATGTACCTTCGAACATCCCTTCTTCCAATTGTGCTTCTCAAGGCCGAACTTGAGAAGTTTTTGACACCATTTAGGGTGGTCAAACTTACAGCTTTCTCCTTCATCAGGACACGGCTGCTTTCGATAAACAGGACAGACTGTTTTCCCTACCACTGTCAAATTCTGCTCTTTTTCAAGAGGAGCTACTACTTCAACCTCTACATTGGTCAAATCAGTCGATTTTTCAACTACTGGGCGAGCCCGTTTTTTAAGCAGCACCCTGGTTTCATTGACCAAGCCAACTAAAATCTCTATAATAAAGTGCTTATTGACTACGGAAGGATCCTTCCCTGCTAAGACCAAGACCAAACATTATCTAGCCTTCTTGCTGACTATTCCAAAAATAGCTTCCACTGGAGGCAAAGCATGAGCTAATGGGATGGTTGGGTTTGGGAAATGGGTTGGGCAGCTACATTAGAATAGGAACGAATTTTGGGAATAGGGGTGGGGCAAGGAATATTATGAGGAGCAAAAACAAGAGACTAAGAAAAAGAGAAGAAAAAAACCAAAAAGCTCTGCAATCTTGCCCTGAGATACAGGACAACCTAGCAAAGTACTAAACATACAAATCGATGGAGATTGAAAAGAAAAAGTAGGGGACAGATAAAAGCAAGGAAGCAAGAACACATGTAAACTAGGGAAAAAGCACCGAAACACAGAAATAAACTCAACAAACTGGTCTAAAACAAACTGAAATCGATTCACTAATGAACAATAAATTCTAACCGTCAAGAACCAATACAATCAAACTAAAGAACTACACAACGATTTGGAATTAGAAATACTACACTACAAATAAGAGAGAAACTGCTAAAGCTAAACATTAACATAAATGAGCAATAAACTTATTAGGTTTTAAAGTGATTACATCTTACCAAAGAGCCGTGAAAAACCAAACTTAATTGAAAAGGGTTTCCTCGAAGGCGGAATTCGAACCACGCCCTCTGAGGATCCATGTCGTGCCCCTTTGGGGTGCATTAGACCACCCGGTTCCCATGGTTTCACCTTTCCCACCAAGTAGATATATCCCAAAAATCTGTTAATGTTTGGCAATTCTGGTGACTACTCGAAGCACGCTTGGTTATTGGAAGAGGTTGTAGACCCGGGGTATTAATAGAGGGAGTCAACTCAACAAGTATCTTTATTTCGTAGAGAGAAAGACGGAACCCCTGCACGAGCCAAAAGGTGGATCGAGAGTCCCCCAGAACCTGTTTCTTTCAGTCATAGATCGGAGACCGTCTTGGGAGAAGGAAGGATTGAAGAAGTAGAAAGTAGAATCATACCAGTTATCTTGACAAAATTGAAGTGCTTGATGTTTTCATCCTTTGGCCCGTTTTTCTGTTTTGGTTGTTGGTCATTATGCCACAAGTAATAAAGATATCTTGGTCTACCCCTTTTCATTACTTTGTGAGAAGCACAAAACGAGAAAAGAATAAGTCAAACGTTTCCCTCGTATCATTCTTTCAAGGACTTCAATTTTTATTTTCATTAACATCTGATCTTCCAACGAATTGGTGGAGTTGGCGGATCTGACAAAATTGTTGCAAATACATCGCCAACAAAAAATTTCAAAACAATAAGGTGTCTGGTAGTTTTTCAGGATAGGCATTGGCAAGGGCGAGGATAGGCTTAGTTCAGACATTCTTAAACGCATCAATATTAGGGGTTCTGGTTTTATGGCTGGATTGTCAGGACATTCTCGCTCTGGCTCACCCTAGTGTCAAATATTAGAACGTAATTTCGTGGTATGCCATTGGATAAGAAGCTTCATTCCCGATAGGAAGCAAATTGTTCAGGTTGAAGGATGCCTTAGTGACATACATGTCAAGTCAGGTGATTCCCAGGGCTCCATCTTAGAGCCCCTCCTTCTTAAAATATTCGTTGGCCCGCTTCAAAAGCTTGATATTACTACCAGTTTCTCTTCTTATGCTGACGATACAAAGTTAGTATGTGACAGGAATTGCCAAGATTCCAGTAGCCTGGCAAAGGACCTAGAAAGAATTTACTCTTTGTTACTGAGAGTAATATGGCCGGAGTAATAAGGCTGGTAGTAAAAAAATTCCGATCAATGATCAAAGCCGAGAAAACATCAAAGCAAAGTGCCAAATACCACGAAGTCGAGAAGTTTTGGACAGTGGAATTGCCATGGAAGGACCCAACGCCATCGGGTCAAACAATTCCGGAGCATTTGAACGCCATCTACTTCGAGTACATTACTCCTGCCTGAGGATCTCATAGCCAGAGTGGTTCCAATGAGATCCCATCTATTGGTCTGAGGATCCTGAATGCGGACATGGGTACCGATTGGAAGTGTCCTGAGGGAATGAGCATGAAGATCATGGTACTCCTTAGAGTTCACTTAATTTTCCTTCTTAACTTGGAGTGATTTGCCGACAATTCTTTCGTATGGATTGGACGATGCCGGTGCAAAAGATAGTTGGCGTTGACCAAGTAGCCATTGAGCTGGGATTCAATCCATCATCCAATGGATAGTTCCTCCATTGTAAACGTGATTACTGGAAGACCTTCGAATTACAAGCGACCCTCGAAGGAATGCACTTGGACACTTTAACAAAGGCTTCAATTAACCCATTTCCTCGACTGTGATATGGAGAGAAAAGTTCATGATGGATTCTGAGTTTGGAACAGAATATCTTGAACTCCAAACGGAATTGAGGGCCTCCATCTGATCTGATTGTGCAAGGAATGCCGTAATCCATGAATCATTGCTCAAGGATCTTGATGATCGACCCAGTATTGGTCTTGTTCAATGGTGACACACACAACCAGCTTGAATATTTGTCAACCATGACCAGATACTTCTTGTTTTTGAACTCAAATAAATATACGGAAACGAACTCCAACTGTCAGGAAGCTGAGGAAGATTGAATTGATTCATAGTGTTGGCTGGGTCTCAATTCCTGGCATTTGGAACATCCTTGTATAATTTGATTGATATTGTTGGTGATACCGGGTCAGAAATACAAATATTTTGCTAGCATTAGAGTTTTCCTCAATCCTTGACGAGAAAGATGGAGATTCGCAAGGATTTTCTTACGCCCAGCCTCAGGCAAAATCTAATGTTTGTTATGAACCAATAACAAGCCAGTGATAGGATAAAGCGAAATTTTATCCCGCTGCTTACAAAACACCTTGGCAGGATGCGACATGGGTAGAGACTTCAATGGCACTTTACGATCCAACAAGCTTCATAAGTGGGATCTTAGTTGGCCATGGTAATCATACTTTCGAGATGGGGGTCTGCTTTCGGGTCCACTTTGGCAACACAAATAGGGAAATGTTTTCCAATCTCTTCATAATTTTCCTCCTCGGTGGCAATTATTTGTGACCGCGAAAGGGCGTCAGAAATATGATGATTTTTGCCTTGGACCCATTTTTTATCGAAAGTATACCCAGAACGCTTAATTTTCAAGTTCTAGAGTCTCTTATTGTCCATTGCCGAGATGTCCGTATTGTTGAACATGCTGAGAAGCGGACGATGATCTGTAATAACAATGAAATTAGTGCCGAATAAGTATAGTATTTGTAAGTATTGGGATCATAGTGGGCGAGCATTTGGTTGTTCGGGCCAATTAGAAGGGATTTGATCTTTTCAAAGGCCTCTTGATGGGAACCCATCCACTTGAAGACCATGTTCTTTTTCAAAAGGTCTCTCAGAGGACGTAGAGCATGGGCCAAATCAGGAATAAATTGGCCCAATTGGTTTACAAGTCCCATAAAGGAGCGAAGACCAGTGAGATTAGTCGGACTGGGAAATTCTGAGATGGCAGAGATCTTGGCAGGATCAGGTCTGACACCTTCTGGAGAAATGATGAAGTCTGCAAATTTGACTTGAGTGCCAACTTGGATCTATTTGCGAGAGAGTGATGTGATTCTCATGGCAACGTTGAAAAACCTCTACAATGAGCCTTTTCAACTGCTCCATGCTGGCATCGTAGACAAGGATGTAATCGACAAGTTTAAAGACGCCGTCAATGCCACAAAGGGACCAATCAGTGTGG
>NC_081446.1:12455378-12456721 GCF_007210705.1 Tigriopus californicus
ACAAGATCTCACAATACTTGGACCATGCAAATAATGCTAGTTAAATGCTAAAAATCAGACCAATGCTAATAAAAAAATTCCAATGCTAGCGGCCTTGAAATAATGCTAATTTTCAAAAATTAGCATCACAAAATGCTACCTGGCCAGCCTGTCAGGCGGTGCTTTTCAACCGGTTTCCGATTTCTTCCTCGTCTTCTTCCTCGTCGTCGTCCTCGCGCTCCTCCAGCCACTTCCGCCTTATGTGCGTTTGTTTTCTAAAGGTTGGATGTTAAGCTTTTTAATTTAAAATGCTTGGTGTGCTTGAATCATAGTCAAGTCTAAGAGTTTTTGAATTGTTACTTAACATTCCCATTTTTGCGCTGTGTTCAGAACCAGTACACTCGAGTAGGCTCGAGTATATGCTTGAGGTCCTTGATTACACTCAGGGACAATACTCAGCTATACTCAGCTATGCTCACGCTAGGCTCCAAGTGTACTTGTCCTCCGATCATTCTCAGTGAGTCCGTTCAAGCCCGTTATGTGCCAGCCGGGTTCCGACTCCAATGATCCAGAGGGATCCAAGCACACCCGCTCTTCCCGTTCCTGGGTTGGCCGTCTAGATAATTCAAAATGGCAATACTTTTCACTTTTATCTAGTTGGGCATCAACATCTTCTCGTTGAGCCTCCTCCCACAAAGTGAGTAAATGAACAAGTGAAAAACGCCCGTCAGCCGCTATGCATAGAACAATGGGCGAGGTGAAAGATTGAAGTGAACCCAAACGATGAAAATCACGATTCCTGGGATTCTTCAACCTCATATCCCAGCCAGCCAGCTCACCCCCTGTCATCCACCCCCTATGAACCCTCTGCACGACGATTTGGAATCTCAACCATGTGCCATTGATTGATCCATTAATGGATGCATGGATGGATAGGTCATTCTTTAAACGGGAGACGGACCCAACCAACCAACCAAAAAAACAAATAAACAAACCGTGAAGCTGTTGAGGGTGGCCCAGGCCTTGAACCTATAGTGATGACTGCCTCGGAGGCATTCAATATCATGACCAGGATTGAATAGTAAGTAAGTGAGGAGGCTATGATTTATATTGAATCATTTCAATGTGTTTCCCAGTCCCAATGCTTTCATTCTTGCGTTGAAGGTATTGCCGTGGACAGAAAGGACATACATACCCGCCACTTCAAGCAATTGATTAAGAACCGGCCCATCTATCTCCAATGCACCCCAAGGTGACCCACCCACTCATGCACGAGCCTGGCCTGCCCTTTGAGGTCGGAAATTAGCTTAAAACAGGATCATGGGTGGATTACCACCTCCCAATGGAACAAATGAACCAAGAAT
>NC_081446.1:12457721-12459506 GCF_007210705.1 Tigriopus californicus
GGAGTTCACTCCTTGGGGAGTTTCATGTTGGGGGATTTCACTGTGGGGGAGATTGACTGGCGGAAAACTACAGTGGGAGTTTGCCGTTGGGGGAAACAGATTGCCACCGTCAAATCTATCCACACATCCTACATAGGAAAGTCAGACTTACCACGCTCCCCGAAATCAATAGTGGAGTGGAGGCGGGGTCATGGTGGAGCAGTTAGGATTTAAAATCTGGTTACTAACAAATCAAGATCCATAAGGATTATCGGGATTTGTTGGGTGGCAAATGGATTAGCAGAACGGGGGCTGTAAACTACTTTGTTTGGAACGTCTGCTTTCTCGGCATTAACGACATGGTTCGACGGTTATCCAAAGTGATGAGGCCGATTTTGGCTTTTTTCCATGAAGCTGGAATCAAAGAAGATATTTATATTGATGATATAGGTGTCACGGCCACTTCCCAAGACATTTGCCGACGACACATCGAATTCGTCAGAGAAACATTAACTAGAGCAAGATTCATTTAATCCACCACCAAAGTGATCCCACCCACGCAATGGGGACCGTTTCTTGGGTTGGTTAACGACACAAAATTTCTTCGATGCTATATTCCACAATCCAAATTGACCTCTATTACCACTCACATCTCTCAGATCCTTACATGTAAGCGTTCAAGAATTCGTGAAGTAGCTTCAATTTATGGGAAGGTTTGTGCTTGCACCTTGGCCACGGGTCCCACTATATGCCTTTTGACTCACGTTGGTCAGCGGGAGATCGCCAGGGCTGTCGAGGGTCCCGGCTGGGATGGATGGTTAAGCTTGTTGTTAATCAACAAAGAACTTAACGTTATTTTGAGCAAATTGCCAAGGATAAATGGTTTTCCTTTCAGTGGCAAGGAAATAGTGTCCCCCGTTGATTGCACCTTCGCGTCGGACGCCTCTGACAAAGGTTTTGGTTTTATAAAGAGCTGTTGTGGCTCAGACCAAGTACATGCTTTACATTCGGGCTCATGCGAAGACGAGTTAGTTCTGAAAAGACGGTTTTTACCAAACGACTGCTCGAGAATTGCGGGCAATTTGGTACATCTACACCAATGCATCTTTCATGGAAAAACTTAGATAAGGCAAAAAAGAAAATAAGGGCGTTTCTTCTATTCTTTGTAAAGGCAGCCCAATTCCGGAACTACAGGCGATGGCTTTGTCCATTTATTGATCATGTCGGGAATTCAATTTGACCTTAAAAGTGCATTGGAGGCCGCGAGAGGATCCACGATTACGTCAAGCAGATGCTCGATCAAGACACTTCTACAATGAGGACTGGTCTATTGGGATGACAGCGTTTAAAAGAGTTCAGCAATTCAGGTCTCAGGACTTCTAGATTGATCTTTTTGCTACAAAAAGCAACACCAAATGCATTAAATTCGTCAGCAAATTTGGGGCAGACTTCTACGAGGGGGTCGCAATTAATGCCTTTTCGGTTGACTGGGCGTCAGCTGGGTTCTTTTTTGCATCCCCACCACCCCGCCTGATTGTCCCTACTTTATTGCAAGTGTCTCGCCAAAGAGCTAGTGGGGTTTTAATATGCCTTCGAAGGCCTGCTTCGCATTTCTGGCCGTATCTTGTTCCCGACGGAAAATGCTTTTGTCGCTTGATGAAATGCTTCAAATTCTTCAGACCGTTCTGTGAAACGGGGCAGGGAATTAAAAGCAAAACGTTTTCTGGATTTCCTAAGTTCAATTTGATAATGTTAGAGCTTAATGGCAGTGTGACAAATCCCTTTGGTCCATCTGATCTACGACTG
>NC_081446.1:12460379-12479946 GCF_007210705.1 Tigriopus californicus
TCAAAAGAAGGCTATGGCACTAGATTTGTCTCTCTATCAATAAATCTTGGGATAGGTTTTTTACTTGGTCACTATCCAACTGAATATTCTTGGCGCTACAAACTCTGCTTGTTGCGTTCAGCTCTTCGTGGGCATTCCTGGTCATCCTCTCGAAGATTCAGGTAGGGGAAATATCACTTTCATTTTATTGAAACTTAATGAAAATATCGTTTTTGGTGACTGGGGATTTTCGCTATGACATCCCATCAATTTCTGAGAATCGATTCCTTGAGAGTGTCTTTAAACCTCACAGCTTTCCGAGACTTACGATGGATTACGACGTCGCTGCGAGCATTGGGCTGGCATTTGGTCGGCATCTGACCGTCAAACGGACAACACGATGGGCAATCCAACGACTTCGTGATTTCCCCAAGATCATTAAGCACATTTTCTTATCCATTTTGATAGACATCGTTCCTTGAACTATCATGTATTTTGTACATCATTTATGCATATCATATTAGAATGATGTACTCGATTGTGCACGGAACACCTCGTAATTGCTCTGTCATCAGTAGTGTTCTCAAACTTACACAATTAACATTTATTAGCATCCTGGGCCTTTAGTTGCATCGTTTTGCATTCTGAACCTTTATTTACATCATTTGCATCTTTGGCCCGTTTTCACATTTTTATGCATTTTAGGCTGTTTTTGACTGATTTTGTTTGGATTGAAAATTTGGGTTTTCACTATTTTGGTGAGAAATCAGCACATGTCTGCACAATTCAGGAAGAGAGTAGGTAGTGTCCACAGTGTGGGACTCTGACCTTTCCGGAGGTGATGTCCGGACACAGTCTGCCTTGCGTCGGTCAATGGTTGGGCTGTGGCTAAACACCTTATTGTCCTTGTGCCCGACAATCCGCTTCGAAATTGGCAGTCACGACACCTTTGGTGTCGGTACCTTCCCGTCCAAGAATGATCAGTTCGCGACGGGAGTTGAACAAAAGGGAGTTATCTGTTCAATCTGGCCCCATCCACTCTACTCTGCATGATGACCAATTAATTTTCATCCTACTTTACCTCGTGACCACTGTCTTGTTTGTACTGATCTGCCAATCACCTCTTACCTTTTTTTACATGCATTCGACCCATCCAATTATCTCATTATTCGATTGATACCTCATCTTCGTAGATAAACCTTTCTATATCTATGGCTTATTGCTCTTTTCCTGTTTTGACCATTCTTTCTGTCCATGTCCTGTTTACCATTTTGTTGTATGGATGTATTTACATCAGATTTTTTTAGATGGGTTACTTTTACGTCCATGACCTTACATGACCACAGATTGGTCGCAATATAAAGATTATTATTACTGAATTACGGATTCCGAAGTGCTCTTGCCGCCTTATTTTGATAGGTTTTGCACTTCTCTCACTTGAACCGACATGAAGCTCTCCTATTTTTGTGGAATTTTTGTCCGTCTTGTCCACAATTCGGAACACTTTCAGAATTGCAAATGCATCTTGCAAACTTCTCTTAAATAACTTGAAACTAAGTTTTATCATGGCGCTTATGTACGTATTCCCCGTGTTTCAAATATTGAAATTCAGGTTCAAGTTCTTCTACATCTTTTGTAAGTCTTAACGGCCAATGTTCTATCTCTTGAATTTGAACTTGCCCAACTAACCAGACCTTTTAATCTCCGTTTTTTCTAGAAGCCACCGCCCGGCTTCTTGTACTAAATTGGATCGACCAACCTATCTCAAAAGAACATGATGATCTGACATGATAACGTAGGTGTCACATGGAACATATGGGATCAGATCAGGCGTCACTCTCGAATAAGACCAAGTCGTCTGAGCAACAGTATTCTCTTTTTAAGTGGGCATACCCAACGTGCTGGAGAAAATTTGCGCACGATTCGCGAATTCTTCCAGCTTTTTTGAACGACTGAGAAATGTCGATTTCGAAATGGGAATATACCCATTCAGGACTAACTCCCACTCTACAACGCTTAGCCGAAAATTAATGTCCCCTACAGAGAAACTTTCGAGCAAACCTGCCCAAAAATCCAACTCATTTCTAGTGAATTGGAGAGCTGACGTAAAAGAGCTTGCTGAACAAGAAGGGGTCTATCCATTGTTACAATAGACAGATCAAGGCCTTTGGATATAGACAACTAAAGACCGTCTACTTCTCCATTCGACATTTGTACATGACTTAATGTGCAAATCATCCTAACATATAGGCATTACGCCCCATGTGGAATATGGGATTATCAGGGCGTATCCTATCATCAACGAACTAAGTTTGAAACCAACTATGGTCAGTTCTTCATCTAAGACCCTGGCCGAAGCCAGGTTTCTGTTATAGAGATGAATGCAATCTCTCTGTCACGGCTAGTTCTTCTAAGATCTTAACTTTTGTGCTGTCTGCTTTAGAAATCAGACAATGCACTGTTCAAATATAGCCCCTTTACGGGCCTCTCTTTTGACGGACCAAGTTCACAAGATCCTGGACCATCCTCTCCAACGTAAATAATCCCTCTTATCAACAAAGCTACGTTCTACTGGAGGCAAAGCATGAGCTAATGAGGATGGTTGGGTTTGAGGAATGGTTTGGGCAGCACACTTGAGATAGGAACGTATTTTGGAAATAGGGGTGGGGCAAGGAATGTTAAGGAGGAGAGTGTTTTATAGGAATAGGGGTGGATGTGGGTATTTGAAGGAAATGAGGGATGGGAGAGAGGATGGGGGTAGGAGGAAAGGGAGGAGGAAGCTAAAATGGGTTTTGGAAGGGGTTTGGGGTGGGATTAGTTTAGGAATAGGGTCAGCTCTAAAACTACGAAACTAAGACTATCTATTTCTCGCCTTTCTTTGCGTCCCTTCTACATGGACGTAGGTTTTAAAGCACGTCTTAAGTCTCATGGACTGACGGGCACATGTACGGGTGAAAAAAAGGACAATTCTACCTTTGAACATCCGCTTTCTTACTATTTTACTTCTCAAGGCCGAACTTGAGAAGTTTTTGACACCATTTAGGGTGCTCAAACTGACAGCCTTTTCCTTCTTCAGGACAAGGCTGCTTTCGATAAACAGGACAGACTATTTTCTCTACAACTGTCTTTTCCTGCGCTTTTTCAAGAGGAGATACTACTTCAACCTTACGTTGGTAAATTAGTCGACTTCTTAACTACTGGGTGAGCCTGTTCTTCAAGCAGCACCCTAGTTTCCATTGACCAAAAGCAACTAAAGCCTCTATAAATAAACGGCTTATTTGGCTATGGAAGGATCCTTCCCAACTAAGACCAAGGTCCAAACATTGTCTAGCCTCTTTGCTGACTTTCCAAAAATAGCTTCCATGATGATGCAGGTGGAACTACGTATCTATGAGCAGCAAATCAAGAGACCAAGAGAATGAAAAGAACTAAAAGGCTGTGCAATCTTGTTTTGATGTATAGGACAACAAGCAAAATGGAATGAACCTACTTCCATCAAACTAAACATGCAAATCTAAGATGGAGATAGTAAACAAGAAGAAGGGACAGAGAAAAGCAAGGATGTTCAAGAACATAAGTTAAACTAGGAAAAGAACTACACATAACGATTTGGAACTAGAAAACCTACACTAAAATCAGAAAGAAACTGCTAAAAGCTAGACATAAACATAAATGAGCAATAAACTTATTAGGTTTAAAGTAATTACGTCTTTACCAAAGAGCGGGAAAAACCAAAACTAATTGAGTGAATAAATGGTAATTCTCATTCATTCACCCACACACAAACACCACCGAACACTAACACGTGCACAGCAACCAAGGAGCAAACAGAGGAAGTCACACCTTTGGTTCGAAATTCCTGGGAGATAAGAACGAGAGCAAACTAAATGCGTCTGTTCATAGATAACTTCATATATAGAATCGATCAAGGGCGCTGCGATCGTATGTTTTCGTCTCAGCTGTCGTGGTGAAAAAAAATGTTTCATTCGTAGTCAAGCTGCTTAGGACAACAATGGTACAAATTTGGAATCATTGACGGCTCGTCCAAATTCAGAGTAGAACCCACTAATACGACTCCTTGTCAAGCAATACTCTCTGTCTAGCACGCTTCAATAAAACGGGTTTGAAGTAAGTTGTCCACCACATTTTTAAGAACAAATTTTGAAGGGGTTAGAACAGGGCTCAATTAAAGTTTCATCCCATGTGGTGGAAACACTTAACTGAAAGGCAAGGAACAAGCCTGGGTTGAGGCGGTTGAGGCCGACACCTCCAGAGGTGTCGGAATGATCTTGATTACGTAAAGGTGCAATCATGTCGCCCACATTCTAGCACATTCTTGAGAGATTGAAACGAAATTCCGAATGCCTCATCATTAGGTTGCAATTTCGGATACATTTTGTTACACTTTCGACATGCGTTGCTAAACAAGGGCAATCAATAGTATACGTGATTTGCTGTACTAATGTCTGAATCTTTTTTTGACATGTTACATGTATTATGCTCCAAAAAGCATGTTTTTTATTATTCTACCGCTCTTTTACCTGCATATTTGTAAGATTCAAAAGAAGTTAAGATTAAAGAGGAATAACAGACGTTTCATGAGAATGATTCAACTTGTCTGAAGCGAGATTTCACGAAATATCTTTGTCCCTTTTCCACCAGTGTCAGCTGACCTGAAAACATGCTCATGCGGCACAGCTCCTGTTGAGCTTAAGCATTCTAGTTATGATTTTCTATGGTCTGTTCTCTGCGAGCTCCAAAACAGGAAATGAAATTTGTTGGACCATTTGTAGAAAATAATAATCATCCGGAATCCAATTCCAAAGTATTGGCCAATGCTCTGGTGACACAATCTAATACGGTGCATCTTTTCCAAGGCAACAAATGCAACAAGAATTTATTGACCAGAACCCTTTTGATTTGAATAATTTTGGTCTTACTTACTAAGATGCATTGGATGCCCTTTCCAACATTAATATGCTCAAATTCTCCAGGACCCATCCCAGCCACATCTTGAATATGCTTCACCCATTTGGGCTCCAATGAGTTCAGCAGGTTTGCAAAAGGTCGAATGAGTCCAAAGATGTTTCATTAGGAACATCACAGGATGAGAGAGCTCTCATATGGGAGAGGCCAAAAAAGTTGGGACTGTACAGTGTTCATAGAAGGTACGAAAGGTATGTGATACAGTACGTTCTTCAAAAGTATCCATGAGCTTTGTCCCAACCCAGGATTTTGGGTCAATGCTAGTGACCGTAGAGGCTTAATGTGCGTTTTGAGAGCACCTTCAAGCCCTCGAGAATCCAGGCTAGTTTGAACAATGAAGTCCACATCTCTTCTTTCTCGGGCTTCTTCATTGTTTTATTTGCTTCCCTCCAATATTCGTAGGGAATACGTAGGCCTTGTTGATCCGGTAGCATCTTTCAAGTCAGACTTGGACAAATTTTTAGATAGCATTCCAGATCAACCCTACATTCAAGGACTAGCTCGGTCTGCCATTCAAATTCGATGGTAGAACAAACATCATAAAAAAATTGAAAGGTAATAAATAGACGAATTATAACTTTCATTTTAATAGTACTGGGGATTACATTCCCGTAGCGGTTAGAAAGCCCGTGAAAAAAACCAACCAAAAAACCAAGGCTCGGCGTTTCTTGGTCAATACGGTGTTACTCACAATATTGATAAAGTATTTTTTGCAAATGCCAAGACTTCTAATAATAATTTTCGTTGTTATTGAAACAAAAGGAACAACTTTTGTAAAAATTCATCTTGGATTCTAGCTCAGATTAGAATATTAATCCATTTAAAACCTACAAAGCGATAACATTTTAAAAACCGTGTTCAACAGATGTTGAAAGTAACTTTAGTAACGTTTCGAACAAATTTTTTTTATTCAATTCGACCGTTACTCAAAAGCCGGCGTGCTCTAGAGTAAAACCGGCCAAAAAGTGGTTTTGGCTAAGTTCAAGTTCAAAGATGAACATTGGCCGATGATTGTAGAAAGATTAGAAGAAATTGACCTGATTTCAATTCCTGAAACAGGAATCGTCCATAGATGCAGCCATTGATAAGTTAGTTTCAGTTTTTAAGGAAGTTTGCACCAGTTTAAGCAATCTCTGAATGTGTTCCGAAAGGTGGAAGACGGACAAAAATTCCAAAACATAGGAAGACTTTGTTCAAAAAGAGTTGCAAAAAGGCTGAAGAGCACTTCGAATCCAGTAATTGTGGCTAGTCTCCAAAAAAAGTTGGACGTAGTTCAGGGTAAGATTAAGGCCTCCATCGAATATGACCAGTTACAAACTGAGAGTAAGGTGGTTCAGGAGGTCAGGTCGAATCCGAAGGCATTTCTCTCTATGCGAACTCTAAGAGAAAAATGAAACACTCTGTTGGGCCTTTTGAGGTTGATGGGGCAGCCATTAGCAATGTAGAGACTATGGCTAACATGCTTGGAGATCAGTTCTCTAGTGTGTTTTCAACCCCACTGAGTTCGGAAGCAACAGCACATTGCTCTGAAGATGAGTCTGTTGAGATTGACATGGTTAGTCAAGCTGAGCGTTTAGATGATCTTGTAGTCACAGATCAAGATGCTTTAGAGGCCATAAGGGACTTGAGGCTTTCCAGCTCTCCTGGTGCTGATGGTGTGACATCTCAGTTTCTGATGAGATGCTCACTGGTTCTCCCTCCTGTTTTCTCGTACTTGATGCGCTGCATCTTGGATCAGGGCAAGTTTCCATCTTCACTAAAGTTAGCTCATGTTGTTCCAATTTTTAAGGGGGAGATAAGTCGCTCCCCAGTAATTACAGGCCGATTTCTCTCACTTCGAATATTGCGAAGGTGTTTGAGAAGATCATGATGGGTTCCGAGCACATTTTAGCACGGTTACCCCAACTGATTGAACATATTGAGCGGGTTATTGAGGGACTAGAGAGTCATGAATCAGTTGATGTAGTTTATTCCGACTTTGCCAAGGCCTTTGACAAGGTAGATCATGGGCTTTTAGTTAACAGGCTCCATGAAATTGGGATCCAAGGCAGGGTTCTCAATTGGTTAAAAAGTTTCATTTCTGGTAGGAAGCAATTGGTTAAGGTTGAGGGATCCCTTAGTGACATACATGATGTCAAGTCAGGTGTTCCCCAGGGTTCGATCTTAGGGCCCCTCCTGTTTATAATATTCGTTGCCCCGCTTCAAAAAGCTTAGTATCACTGCCAGTCTCTCTTCTTATGCTGACGATACAAAGTTAGTTTCTGGTAGGAATGGCCAAGATTCCAGTAGCCTTGCAAAGGACTTAAATCGAATCTACTCTTGGGTAACTGAGAGTAATATGGCCTGCTGAACGGAATGAAATTCCGCTCAATGACATTTGGGTCAACTCCTTTAAATACTCCACTCGTAGATAATGGAGGTAAAGATATTGAGCAGGTCTCATCTATGAAAGATCCAGGTGTAGTCCTCCAAAATAATGGAAAGTTCGATGAGCATATCCAGCTGAACGTGGGTAAGGCTTTTCAAATGTGTGGTTGGATATATCGCACGTTTAAGTCCAGAGATAGCATCACGATGCTAACTCTGTACAAGTCGATTGTCCAGCCACATCTTGAATACGCCTCACCCATTTGGGCTCCAATGAGTTCAGCAGGTTTGCAAAAGGTTGAGCAAGTCCAAAGATGTTTCACTAGGAACATCACAGGAATGAGAGAGCTCTCGTATTGGGAAAGGTTAGAACGGTTGGGTATGTACAGTACTCAGAGAAGGTACGAAAGGTATCTGATATTGTACGTTTTCAAAAGTATCCATGAGCTTTGTCCCAACCCAGGGTTTAGGTGTCAATTCTAGTGACCGTAGAGGCTTAATGTGCGTTTTGAGAGCACCTTCAAGTCTTCGAGAATCCAGGCTAGTTCGAACAATGAAGTCCACATCTCTTCTTTCTCGGGCTTCTTCATTGTTTAATTTGCTTCCCTCTAATATCCGTAAGGAATACGTAGGCCTTGTTGATCCGGTAGCATCTTTCAAGTCAGACTTGGACAAATTTTTAGATAGTATTCCAGATCAACCCTACATTCAAGGATTAGCTCGGTCTGCCAACTCAAATTCGTTGGTAGACCAAATATCATATAAAAATTGAAAGGTAATAAATAGACGAATTATAATCTTTCATTTTAATAGTACTGGGGATTACATTCCTTGTAGCGGTTAGAAAAGCCCGTGAAAAACAAAACCAAATAAAAAAAATCCATAGAGCAAACGATAAGATATCTCTCTTTCAAAGATTACATTTGGATCAAATTTGACTACAAATTGCTCCGGTTATGTTCTTAAAGCAATTGCCCAGAAAAATAATAAGCTTTTTCTATGCCTACAATATAAATGCAAATACTCCAATTTTCTAAAGCAGGTAGAAAAACCCGAATATAGCTTGCAATATAACTTAAATCTCAATTAATGTCAATATTTCACAATTGTGATGCCATACTTGTCAACCGCAACTTCAATCGAGCTTCATCTTGAACTTTGACAAAATTATATCAACGTTGAATAAAAGCATCGCTAGAACGTAGAAATTAATCATTGCAAAAAGTGACAATTTTGAAACTTAAACTGTCTCATTTATCGTTCAAATATTTTAGGAACATGATAGGATATTTAGTGTAGCTTTTGGCACTTAAGTAAAATGAAGGGCAATTCTGCATGTTTTGCGAGTGTTAAGCGACATTTTTTGATACTTTTGACTTTTAAAGAAATCTTACAGAAAATGGAGAATATTATTTCTTGTCGTGTCATTGAAAAAGACAATTATATTCCTCGGAAATAACTGGAAACATAATTAGGCCATTTTTGATCTTTTAAGGCGTAAAACGCAACCTTTAGGTTGTAAATAACTAAACATGTTCTAAATAGAAGTTTATGAAATTTTACGTCAATACATAACTAAGAGTATGTTTAATACTGATTGACTACGTTTGTGACAATGATGCATTTTGATGGGCTTTAAGTGATTTAACACACTTACTGAGCTACTTTTAAACATGTGTTTGACAAAAGTTGTTCCTTTTGCTTCTTTGACAAAGAAAAATATATCTAGATGTCTTGGCATTTGAGTAAACATTTAACCAGAAAGTATAACCACCGTGTCTAGTAAATATTTATCCCATATTTTTATTGGGTGGATTTCCCGTGGTAGCAGGTGTACCCCAAGGCTCAATACTTTATTTCACCCCTTCTCAGTTTGCATTCCAACTCATCAAATTTATTGTACACAGACAGACGATACCAAAACTAGTGTTAGATAGGTGTGATAATGTTAGCTCACCTAATATGTGAACAGATTTGGAGAATATTCTTTTGCATATACAAATAGGGGTGGCTGAATATAACATGGCATTAAACAGATGGGACACAAACAAGCAAATGGGTCACACTCATACCATGACAAATTTATCATCACGAGTTTTGAGTTTGTCTGCCACTGCAGAAAGTTTCATTGGTAAAAGATCTAGGAGTTTGGATGCAAAACAACGGAAGGCTTGAAGAGCATATTCATTATTTTGATAGCAAGACAGCTTGCAAACGTGATTTGCTTGTGCCCACTTTAAAATCTAAATTCTAAAATTGCGCTCAAGGTTTCGGTTGGCGGTGCATTTGGGGCTTTTAAACTAACCGCAGTCCCCCCCTAAACCCTTGGGGAATCTACCGTATTGTTCCGTGGGTCAGACTGTTCTGCCAAAATGGGTTCAGCTGCTAATCCATCATTCTGTGACAATTGTACTCTTTGATTATCAGTTGAATGTGTTGTTGGAATGTACAAAGCAAAAAGGCTGAGAACAAAAGCGAGCCAAATAGGCCTTGACGGTTAGGTGGGGAATCCTTCCCTCCATCCATAAAACGAGAAAAAGACACGCCCTATTAGTGCCAAAGCCTACTAAAGTGGTCGTTTCTTTCACCGTGACTTGAATAAACATTTAGTTTCCTTCAACTTTGATTTCCAATTTTGACACGGAAACTTTCATGAAACTAAACACCAGCAGGGCGCATCACGCAAAGTAAGCCCAAAACTCAAGAAGGAAGCTTGATTTAACACATTGTAGAGGGATAGCTCTTCTGAGAATGAAAACTTGCCCTGATCAATAGACGATTGCGCTCAGTTAGGGCCCAACTCGTTTATTTCTTATATTTTGTGAAAAGCAGATGATGGCAAAGATGGCAGATCATTATTATGACAATCATCTGTCCTTTAACCTGTGGCCTTGGGAGCGGGACAAATGCGGCTGGGATCTGACTTAAGGGAGACAATTTCGTAGGTTGCCCTCACTGGAAGAGGATGGGGGTTCTTGCAGGTGGCAAAGCACAGACAAGTTCGTGCTCCATAATAGAGATATTGTGCCTTGGGAGCCCTCTCGCACATCTTCGTGCATTTTCTCAAACGCCAGGAGCTTGCCTCTCCTTTCGGGTTCTTAAAATATCTCACCACTGTGCTCTGGGTCAGGTCGCAAAATACCCCTTTGACAACGCACGCTGCGGATCAAGATTTAGTGCTGATTTAGTCAATAGAGTAATCTTTGAAATTACCTCAAATTGGCTTACTTTTAGCAGCCTTGTTGTTATTGTTGTTGTTGTTATTGTTGTTGTTGTTATTGTTGTTGTTGCGGGGTGTCCTTGCAGAACTGATTTGCAAAAGGACAAAAACCAGGGTTAGAAATAAAGTCAGTGAATGCCTCCTCGACCTCATTTGCAAAGAGTTCATTGCGAATGAAGCCTCAATTTGGAAAATTAGCCTCTGGAAGGTACAAGTTCACAGAAGCAATTGATGGTCAAATCCAAGAATACCTGTTACTTAAGTACCCTGACATCTTTCTTCACTTGTAGCTCTTACTTACGTTCCATAAATGAGACAAGTGCCTACAAGGTATGCAAAAGGACAGGTGTTGAACTGAATCCAACAAATTACAAAATCTGCCTACATGTAGGTAATCTTCATCCTGAAGAGCAAGTGATTGATTGGTTCACTCACATTCTTACTACCAGAAGCTGTCCTGGATAGTCAAGTGCTATTCATAACTTTTTTCAAATGATTCAAACCGAGGTATGTATTCAGAGTCTTGAGGTCGGCCCATGTAGCCGTGTTTTGCTTGCTTACAACTACTGCACTCCAATTCTTCATTTGACCTGAAGCCTCAAAAGGCTCTTAGTGTTTATATGGATTTGGATTTATTTAAAGGAATTATGTCTCTACGTAGGTACTTATTTGCTTACAAGTGGCAACCTTCTAAAATGTTTTGATTTTTTGGTCCTAAACCTGATTGGCGACAAAGTATGCAAAAAGGTAAATGAAAAACATACAGAGTAGCATGTGAACAAAAGCTGGGACATTTGTCAAATTACCCGGTGATCTTTTATGCTCCTACAACAACGGCAAAACATCGTCAAGCAAGGCCGGATACATTCCGATGTCTTGTTTAAAGTATCTCCAGGTGTCTCAAAGTAACAAGAGCTAAAGGCTTAAATACAGGGTTTGTGATTTTTTTCATGAAGGGCAGACGCTTTTGGAGATGAACCATCCCGCGGATTGTGCCATTTTTGTGTCAATTTTGTTGAAATGCACAACCATTCGGTTTTTATTTGGATAAAATGGCGACCTTCAATGAGCATATCATTTCTAGTGGGTATGTGGAGCTTAGTTACCGTGCATACAACAGCAAACTGTCCTGCCCCTAAAAGTGACACTTGGAAGGTAATAACAATGAGCAATCCCTTGACAGGAAACAATCTTCTACTTGCAAGACACGTGTGAATGACCCAGAAATTGTATTTAAGGTCCCGCGTTGGCAATCTTTCAGTCATAGTTGATTCAAGGAGCCAGATCCCTCCACAACTCCTTCCAAGGTTCTTCAGTCTTCAATTGCTCCCGCACTATGAGGTCATTGGCCTTACTGACCCTTCTTGGCATCGTGCTTTACGCCAACTTGGCGTCTCCAGCAGAAGGAGCCGCCAGAATTTGTAAGAAATGGTCAATTGTACTGGAAATACTCCTACTATTTAAGATAATCATAGAGATCAAGTGAGACAGGAGCCAACTGGTACATTCTACGTAGGGCACATGAAACCTCTGTCTTCTCCTCTCATTCCATAGGGTGCCATATGAGGCAGCAAACTTGTAGTGACAGATGGGACGGTTTGCTCTTCGAGATACCCCTGAATCTCACTATGAAGATGAAAAGTTTCAAACAATGCCGACGTACTTGTTTCTTCATGCCCAGTGGACAATATGTCTTTGAGGGACAAACGCATTGCTCCTGTTTTGCAAGTTGCACATGGAGAAAATTCGTAAAGAGGAAACCTAGGAAGCAAGGTGGACCTCGGGGAGGGAGTCTATTGTTGCATTCCATTGGGAGCGACCCCAACAACATCTGTCGTAGACCTGCTCGGAGCTATTGGTTGCCTCACCTGAAGCATACTAGAGGGTGAAATTTGACCAATTTGACCATCATGGACCACCAAAATGCATTTAAAAGTGTGTTGTTCCAGGCGGATATCTGAGATTTATGCGCAATCTACGCAGTATATGGGTGTAGTTTTGATACCCTGTCTAAAATAAAGTAGAGCCAAATCAAATATGAAAATAAAAACCACACGCTTTTGTGGGCCCAACGAATTCCTCATTTGCCTTGTTCTCAACTTGGTTGGAGTGGCTGACCTGTTATTTCCCACGGTTTTGCTCAATCCCTTAACCTCATATTGTGGTCATGGCGAATGTTCCAAGAAACCAAGTTAGTGCTTGGCAGAGTTTCCAAGCATGAGAGAGATCCCTGGATTGGTTGTTTTTAAAAACCTCTCTCAAGGAAGTTTAAGTCCTAAAAGGGTCTTCTACTCCTTTGTGAACGCAAAGAATTGGTCGAAACCGAAAGTGGGGTCATTTGTAGAAAATGATAATCTTCCGGGACCAATTCCAAAGTATTGGCCAATGCTCTGGCGGAACAATCTAATACGGTACATCTTTTCCAAGGCAACAAATGGAACAAGAATTTATTGACCAGAACCCTTTTGATTTGAATAATTTTGTTCTTTCTTACTAAGATGCATTGGATGCCCAATGCTCAAATTCTCCAGGACCCGATGGCGTTATGGCGCAGTTTTTATTCAAATGTTCCTTTGTTATCCCCTCAGTGTTGACCCATGTTATGCAACAGTCCACAGATCAGTCAGATTTCCTCAATGGCGTAAAATGGACCATATAGTGCTGCTATTCAAAGGTGAAGATAGATCCCAACCCAGCTCAATCTGGCTGATCACTTTAATTTGTTATGTTTGAAAAGCTCTTGCGAAAACGCGCGAGGCGAGAGTGTTCTCAAATCTTGAAACGGAGGCCATAATCAACCCCAATCAACAGGGTTTAAAGTAAATTCTAGTTCAAAGACTCAGCTACAGACTTCTAGAGAAGTGGACTGCGAAATAAACTCCAAATAAGCACTACATAAGACCACAAGATCTTGTTGAATAACCGAACTTAGCCAAATTTTAGCTCAAATCTGGGGGGTGTTTCCCCAGAATTTTAGGTGTCCTTTACTTTTAATGGAGCCTAGTCAGCTCCTCTATTATTGAGAAAGGTGGATATCTTGTCTTCACCCATTTCCATGAGAGCTTTGGTTAGCTCTCGATGGCCCCCAACAAAGTTGAGACCATTATCGGATCTCAACAGTTGAATTGGGCCACGCCGCAATATCATCCTTCTGAGGGCTCCGATGAAATATGAAGTGTCCATGGAATGAGCGATTTCAATGTGGATTGATCATGAAGATAAACATAAAAAGATGACCCCATACCGCTTTTCATCCTTGCTTTTAATCCTAATTTCAAATGGGCCGAAGTAGTTGACACCCACAAATGTAAATGGAGGGGCCTTCTGCAATTGATCTACGGGTAGATCTGCCATCTGGGGTTGCTCTGATGCCCTGCATTGGAAGCACCAGCCCATGAAACTTCGAACGTCTGAGTTCAGGCCCACTATCCACCATCCTACTTGTGGGATCGCATTCATAGTGGCTCCACGCCCTCCATGTCCAACTTGATGATGGTAGCTTTGAATGACGATATGAGTGATCTTGTTGGACTTCGGCAGTATAATGGGATTCACTTCTTCATTGGCAAGTTGATTGAGACGCCCACCTACACTCAGCAGACGATTCTCATCTATAATTGGATCTAGCCTGGCAAGCGAAATCTCTGCCCTTTGCCAGAATTCTCCTTCTGATGCGCTTTCCTTCTGTTTGATGTCCTTTCATTGCTTTAAAATCGGCTCCAAAACATTGCTCTTGCTCGCTTTTGACAAGATGGCGTTTGGCTTTCACCAATGCTTCTAATTTTGGGGCTCGATTGGAGAAGGTTTTGGTTCTCAAGAAGGTTAAGAAATGAATCCACACGGCTACTGCCCTCTTTAGCTTTGTCCATGACGAATAACGGGCGCTCAATTTTTTGAAGGAAGTTTGGCCTTCGAGTGATTACCATCTGAACTACTTTTTCCCGCTTTATCTCAGGATCGTCGTAGTTCATGGGGTCGTTGTCCAATGTGCCAAAGCACTCCCAAAGCACTTTCAGTGGGTAGCTCCATGTTATCCATTGACAAGGCCTTCAGTGCGGGATTTCTAATTTCGTTGGGCATTCGTGCCAAAAAATCCCGCGATTTGGACAAGAATTTAGTGAGCTCAAACCCTCCCCTTGAGCAAAGGGTCATAACTTCCTTAGCTAGGGCTACGGCCTTATCACAGATTCTCCGCTCTTCAAGCAGTCGTCAACATAAAAGTTGTGGTGAATTGTCTCTGCCGCTTCCAAAGAATGATCATGCCCATGGTCCAATGCTGTCCTCCTGAAGGCATAATTTGCGCAGCCTGAAGAGCTTCTCCCCCCGAAAAGATGACGGGTCATCTCGTATTCCACTAGGCCTTCATTTTCATTGTTGGATTTAAACCACCAGAACCGAAGGTAATCCATATCCCTCTCAGGAACCCTAACCCAATAAAACATCTTTTGTACATCGGCCGTGAATGCCACTGGCTCCAGAAGAAATCTCAGCAACACACCCACGAGCTGATTTGTGAGATCTGGGCCTGTTAGTAGCAAATCGTGCAGAGACTTTCCGTCGACTCAATTGGCGCAATTGAACGCTACCCTGATAGTCCGCTTTTTTGGGTGGTACACCAGACAATGTGGGATATAATGGGATCTTCCACTGGCAGTTTCTCTCAGTTTGGTCTCATCAATTTCTCTTTCATAGTCATTCTCAATAAGGTCAGCTATGAACGTGAAGTAGTCCCTCTTGACCTCAGATTCTTTGTCAAATCTTTTCATGATAGACATTGACATTTTCTGTACTACTTCTCGACTGCTGGACATGATCAATGGTCGTTCTTTGATAGGGAGGGGAACTTCGTAAAGTCCATCCACAAATCACGTTCCCTCGTTTACAATTTTCAAGAAGGCCACATTGTCACAAGAGATTGAAGCCATTAGATGTCATATATATATTGTAGTCGGAAATTTAGGATCCACGAAATCCGAACTACCCCAGCTTGCAAGCATTTCGGATACACCTAGATTGCTCGCACTTATCATTCTAGTCAACATGTATGTAAACCCGTTCTAGTCAAATAATAAAACAGTCATCTCAATACGCTCCCAACGAGAACATAACATGGCGCAGTCGGTTTGGCCGGCTGCTGCCCTCTGTCCACCCATGTTGCTCTCTTTTTTTGAGGATTGAGCGTAACTCCCTTAGTGTGGGAGAAGTGGGAGGAAGGGCCACGCAGCTGGCAAAGAGCCCGCCCCATCCTTGAACTCTGTGTGGAGGCCAGAGCCTCCGTTGCTGGATGGCCAGATGCCTGAGGCCCAATAGGGTGTGGATTTCCCGCCGGAGTGTGAATGACGAGGCGATTCCGTTTTGCCTGTGTGGAGACCAGTTGCCCCTGTGAAGGCCAGATGCCCGGAGTCCTGGTGTTGTGATCACCCACTGGTGTGCCTGCCAGTGAGGAACGCCAGCCAGTGCGTGGATTCCCCACCAGTGTACGGATGGCTCCGAGATGCCTGGACTCCAGGCATCTGGCCCTCACAAGGGGCAACTGGCCTCCACACAGGCAAACGGAATCGCCTCGTCATCCACACTACGGCGAGAAATCCACACCCTATTGGGCTGAGGCATCTGGCCATCCAGCAACGGGAGGCTCTAGCCTCCACACAGAGTTTAAGGATGAGCGGGCTTCTGCCAGCTGTGGCCCTCTCCTCCACTTCTCCCTTTGGAGAAGAGGGCCAGAAGGGGCCAGATGCCCGGAGTCCTGGTGTGTGGATCGCCCACTGGTGTGCCTGCCAGTGAGGAATGCCAGCCTGGGCGTGGTTTCCCCACCAGTGTGCGGATGCCCGAGATGCCCCGATTTTTCCAAGATGCCCCGAATTTGTCCAAGATGCCCGGATTTTGTCCGAAATGCCCGGATGACCTGTGACCCGATGGTTGGCCCGCGACCCCGATGGTTGGCCGTGACTGATGGTTGGCCCGTGACCCCATGGTTGGCCGTGACCCCGATGGTTGGCCCGTGACCCCGATGGTTGGCCCGTGACCCTGGATGCCAGTGACCAGGATGACCCGTGTCCCTCTCCTCCGAGATGCCCGGATTTTGTCCGAGATAGCCCGTGACCCGCGATGGCCCGTGACCCCGATGGTTGGCCCGTGACCCTGGATGGCCAGTGACCCTGGATGACCCGTGTCCCTCTCCCGAGATGCCCGGATTTGTCCGAGATACCCTGACCCCGGATGGCCCGTGACCCGAGGTTGCCGTGACCCCGATGGTTGGCCCGTGAACCCGATGGTTGGCCCGTGACCCGATGCCCAGCGACCCGGATGGCCCGTGACCCGGAGATGGCCCGTGACCCCGGATGGCCCGTGACCCGGGATGGCCCGTGACCCCGGATGGCCCGTGACCCCGGATGGCCCGTGACCCGGATGGCCCGTGACCCTGGTTACTTATGGTTTTATTTTTTCCGCCCAAAAAGGGAGATGGTGTGATTGCTCATGCTCGCACCTTATCATTCTAGTCAAAGTACGTATATAAACCCGTTCTAGTCAAATAATAAAACAGTCATCTCAATACGCTCCCAATGACAACATGACAACATGATACCTTCTTTCCATTCATTCCTTCTTCCATAACTCATGGGTCCACAATGGACCACCCTAGAGTGGTCCGGATAGCATACGGGAATCTCTGGATGGTTTCATTACGCCAAGGGGCTCTGATGGTTGGATCTGATTTGGAATGCGTCATTGGGAGATGCCGGGTCCTAACACTCCCCACGTTCTGGCCAATTTCGTCCCTATTTGTAGTCTCAAATCACCAATGTGTGAGAATAATGTTTTTCACTGATACTGCGGGCACGGCTAGGGCCCGGATTAAAGTCGCTTGTCCCAATGGTCGACAAATTTTTCCAACAATGTTGGATGCTCACCCTCGACATAGTCGCTAAAAGCGGATTCGGCCACGTTCCTCGCTCGAGTAAGAGAGGCTTTGAAGCCCTAACGGCTGGCTTTCAAAACCGGAATAGCTTCTTGGTCAGACATGACGGAGAAAGACTCAGAGGATAGGCGGATTCGACAATGAATTGTCACCCCGGAAATTAAACGGTCCACAATCAATACCACAAAATCGTGATGGATGGGAGTTGAAGCAGGTGATTCTCACACAAGTGGTTCTCACACATATCCTCACCCAAAAGTTTACGTGGAACACATCGATAACATATACATGTATCGGGACCACAGATCTTGGTTCAGAGGATCAGTGATGAGCCGTAGACGGAAGTTACTTCATAGATTCGTATTAACCGACTGCGCCATCGCATGATATTGAGTGGGTTAAGACGGAAGACATGTTGTCTGATCAAGAGTTAAGATCGAAGTGTATTTCTGGTTTGCGTTGGCACATAAATTAAACAACGAGAAAGTAGGTCACGCATAATTAGTCACCACAAGGCCAACAAATTCCTCATTTGCCTTGTTCTCAACTTGGTTGGAGTGGCTGACCTGTTATTTCCACGGTTTTGCTCAATCCTTAACCTCATATTGTGGTCATGGCGAATGTTCAAGAAACCAAGTTAGTACTTTGCAGAGTTTCCAAGCATGAGAGAGAGATCCCTAGTTCGGATGTTTTGAAAGCCTCTACACAGGAAGTTTAAGTCGCAAAAGGGTTATCATAACTCCTTTGTGAACGCAAAGAAATGGTCGAAACCGAAAGTGGGGTCATTTGTAGAATGTATATGCAGTATATTTAAATGATTATCAAAATGTAACGTGAAAAACAGTTCGACTCTTTTGGCTGGACTTTAGATTGCCTTTTTGCGCCCCCGCATATCCCCAATGGCAGCACCAATTCACGCCACAGAACACACACAGACATAAATTAGCAACGCCATCTAGCAGATGGGTTTGCGCCTTCACAAGGCAAAGCTTTGAATGCTTTATGACAAAGTTGATTCAGCAACTTATTCTACAGCATTAAAGTGTCTTTTGCCATTATAATTGCATCAGTATGGTATTTCTCAATGTAATATAGTTGTCACGCTGATTTCTCGCATGCTGCCAGTGTCAATTTGGAGTAACGCGCTTCAAAAGACAGAGCACAGCCATTTTACCAAAGTACATTGCTCAGTCTAAAAGGGGCTTGTTTCTTGAGAGACTCAAGAAGTTCACATGCCATAATGTTGATTTGTATAAAAGAATAAAATATTTTAGCAATCTACGTAATCTTATGAAAAATGGGTTCAGAAAGAATTTAGAAAGTAACAAAACAATTCTTAACAATCTAAAATACCATGTCCATATATCAGCTTGTTCTGGAATAAAATTTCGCAGTGTCCCTGAAGAAAATATTCAATGATGCTTGACATGACAGTTCTCTTTCTTATTCAACACATCAGTTCTAAATCTCTTTGAAAATATTTTAGTTCTTCTGATCACTTACTTTTGTGAAGTGGAGCTACTTGTCAAACCTCATACGTCTCTGGCCAGGGTCTCTACCTGTAATGAGGAGGCAGGGGTCGTCTGTAAAGCCTACGGTGAGTACTGGGCCTTTGTGAAGTTTTCGTAGAATCGAGTCGAATGGAAGATTCCACGACAGTGTCGAGAGCACACCACCCTTCGGAGTCCCCCCTGTGAGGAATCTTTCAAGCTCCTCTCCCTGAACTTGTGTCGTTGCCATCCTGTTCATGGCTCAACTGCACGGGGAACATTGGTTTCCCTCGTGCTGTTTATGATTGAACTTACGTCTATATTGTCAAAGGCACCCTGGATGTCTATGAACAGATACATCCAATGTGTATTGCCCTTGAAGTATGCCAGATTCAATTTTGTCACAGACCTCGGAAAGGGCCGAGTCTGTGCTCTTTTGCTTTCGAAAGGCATGCTGCCGTTCATAAAGTGGATTTTCAAGTAAGTTGTTATCCTCCAGTTGCCATAAAATGAGTTTTTCAAGCCCTTTTTGGAGGAAAGAGCTCAGACTGATTGGTCAAAATGACCTTGGGTTTTGATAATTATCCTTGCTATGTTTGGGAAGAA
>NC_081446.1:12481011-12540146 GCF_007210705.1 Tigriopus californicus
TCTTGTTCAGCAAGCTCTTTTACGTCAGCTCTCCAATTCACTGGAAATGAGTTGGATAAGGCAGTTTGCTCGAAGGTTTTCTTTGTAGGGGAATTTAATTTTCCGGCTAGCGTTGTAGAGTGGAAAGTTAGTCTTGATGGGTATATTCCCATTTCGAAATCGACATCTCAGTCGTTCGAAAAGCTGGAAGAATTTGCGATCTGGAGCAATTTCTCCCAGCATGTTGGTGTAGCCACTAGAGAGAATAACGTTCTCGACTTAGTCTTTTCCAATGACCCTGATCAGATCCAGTATGTCCATGCAGGGACTCTAAAGAGAGGAAACGACACGGCTTTTCCCTGACCGCCAAGTTAGGCCATTGCGTTGAATCAAGACAGTAACTCTAGTATCAATAAAATAAGATTATCAATCGTACATAGTACATTTAAGTGCTTTTAATTAAATATTGATCTCCTGGAAATACAACTCCGTCCCTATATTAGATATTTCTGAATTGATTTTGAAAGTCAGAAGAATAAACGAAATACCCATGAACATCAAATAAATCAAAAACAATCGAATTGTTTTTCAAATGTGTGATATATTGCGTAAAACTGGCTCAAAACACGCACAGATAGAAAATCAACGAGAATAATTTTACAAGTTGATGAGGAACTTATACTGACAAAATATAAAAGAAATGTATGGAATAGGCAATAAAAGTACATGTCCATAAATGTTAACATATTAGAATATTTGGGATGGACAATTGATAATCTTGTCTTAATCCACACATTTGACAAAAAACATCAGACATTGGTGAAAAATGAATGAGTTTGTTTCTTTTAGCAGAGTTTAAAATTTCTACTTACTATGAAGTTTGCACAAAAGGAAGTCAGGCATTATTTAAGGGGCACAGAGTAATACCAAAATACGGTGCACTAGATCTTAATTTGAACTTTGGACTCCAATAAATTGTGTTTTTTTTGCAAAAGCATCCAAAGTATCCAAAATAGTCAAAAAAACAGGTGTCATATCGCTTAAGATATATTACTCCATGATTTTGCAGCATCCAAATGAGTTTAAAGAACAATATGTAGCTCAGAGCTACAGTATGTCTACTTTTGGACTGAAGGCCATTCCCAGAGCAAGAACCATAGTTTGAGAATAAGCTAACCAAATTGCTTGAAATTTGTTCAAGATATTTCTGAAACAATTTTCTGCAAATAATATTATTGGCAAAAAAGTGTTGACGGATTGTGTTAAGAGCAAATTCTTGCTTTATTATGAAAACCTAATTAGCACTTTCCAGTTGTTGTACTTTAAGACATGTTTAGAGTAATTTTAAGTATATTTAGATGCTTGTTTTGAAGCAAATACAATCAATGGTTACGAAAATGATATTAGTCACATATTTTGTACATTACTTATGCCAACAATTGACATTAAACAAATTCAGCAGCAAAAGTTTAGGCCTCACTTGGCGGGAAAGGTTTAGTAATCACAACAAAGTGGCGCTTCCTTGCTTTAGTGTCCTTGGTCCATGTGACACCTAGTAATCTGTCAGATCATGTTCTTGAGATAGGGTCGACCATTAGTCAAAAGCTGGCGTGCTCTAGAGTAGAACCGGTCAAAAAGGTCGGTTTGGCTAAGTTCAAGTTCAAAGATGAACATTGGCCGTTGATTATAGAAAGATTAGAAGAACTTCACCTGATTTCAATTTTGAAACAGGAATCGTCCATAGCGAGGGAACCAGAACAGGAACAAATTGAAAGCACAAGTTAATGGTATTGAATCCAAAACGGTAGACAGAGTAAGCCATGTCAAATATGCAGGGGATGCACAAGGAGAAGAACTGTGAGAAGTTCAAGATTGCACCAACGCCGAAGAAAGGAAAATGGCCCGAAACTTTGGACTGTGTTATCTCTGCTTGGAATCGGATCACTACTCCTCAATTTGCCCCCACATCAACACTTGGAGTTGCAGAAAGGATGGATGTCGGCGCAGTCATCATTCATGGCTCCACATGGAGAAAGACAATACCAAAAGAGTGGCCCTTCACCCAAGAAAAACGACTCTAGTGTTCAACTCAACTCGGTCCATCGAAATGGATGTTTAGGGGTGATTCCGGTGTTATGTTCGTTCAATAATAGAGAGTTCATGGTAAACGCCTTGGTTGATGAGGGTTCAGATACATCAGTGGTCAGTGAACTTCTTGTCACCAAGTTGGGTATTCGTCGCCCAAAGAAGACAGCCGTCCGACTGAACTTAGTGTCAAAGGAAGTGGATCAACATTTGAGTTCGGTGAAGTTCGACATTCGTGGACCGTTATCTCATGATCGATCCTCGTTTCAAGCATTAGTTCTAACCAAGTTTGTCCAAATTTGAAACCATTGCCATGGAAAAGAAAAAAAAACGAGTTGGCCCATTTGGAAGATCTACCACTTATGGAATGTGATCAGCAAGTGGATGTCTTGATTGGATTAGATCACGGGGACCTCTTAGTTCCATTAGAGGTTAGAAAAGGGGGTCCCGAAGAGCCTTATGCCATGAGATGTAAGTTGGGCTGGGTCGTGAGAGGCCAGTTACCTTATGATCCAGTAAAAAATGAAAAGCACCATTCGATCAATTTCCTTGTGGAAAATTCATCTTCACTGGAAACCTTAGTCAGGGACTTCTTTGCTACAGAGAAGTTCGGTTCTGAGACTCCCGAGAGAGAAGAGCCTGTCTGGTCCTTGGAGGGGGCTTACGCCATGAAGCTGATTGAGCAGGAACGAAGAAAATCACGAATGGACCAGGATACATTGTCGAACTTCCATGGCGGGGAGAGGCTCGCCCATTAAATGATCCCGGAATTGGCAAAGAAGAGGTTTGCTTCCTTGCAAAGGAAGATGGAACGAAATCCGAACTTTGCTGAGGACTACAGGACAGCAATCAACAAGTACATCGAAAAAGGTTATGCAGTCAAAGTGACCGAACAGGAGGAGATTAATCATGCTCAACAAAGGTGGTTACCACATCATGGAGTGTACAAGGACCCAAACCAAAGAAAGCTCCGCGTAGTTTTTGACTCTGCGGCAAAATATCACGGGAAGTCATTGAACGATTACCTGTACACAGGACCACCTTTACAGAACGACCTCGCCAAACTTCTGATACGGTTCAGAGAATATGAGGTAGCTAGCACCGCCGACGTGGAAGCCATGTACAGCCGTATCAGTGTGGACAAGACAGATGCTCGCTTTCACAGATTTTTGTGGAGTGAGTCAACGGAAAGCGGGCCTGAACTCTTTGAGATGACTGGCGTGGTCTTTGGAGACGCCTCATCACCATGCCAAGCAATTCATGTTTTGTGTCGAACTGCTGAAGAGTTTGGAACACCGGCAATACTTGACGTAGTCAAAACCCAATTCTACATGGATGACTTCTTGAACAGCTACCGATCAAAAGAGGAAGCTTTGTTCACAAATCGATCGGTGAGCAAAGTGCTAGCCAATGGAAACTTCTTCCTGGTCAAGTGGATGTCAAATTTCCCAGAAGTAAGTGAACAAACCCAGTCAGACTTGAAAAAAAGGGTCGACCTTGTGGGAGACGAAGGGCGTGTTTTAGGAATGGGTTGGAATGTTGACAGCGATACTTTGTCATTCACATTGAAAAATTTGACCCAAGAATTGAGCTTTACCAGACAAAAACTTCTTGGACAAGTAGCTGGGATTTTTGACCCTCTTGGACTGGCTTCACCGTTTACGGTGAAGGGGAAAATCCGGATCCAACATCTTTCGCGGCTAAACCTTGAGTGGGATGATGAAGTGTTCGAAGAAGAAAAAATATGGTGGTCAAAGTGGATTCAGTCCGCGTTCAAGCTTTCCGCCGTGAAATTCGATCGATGTTTGGTTCCTCAAGGAGTCATGATCACACAAATGCATACATTCTGCGACGCTAGTGAAGAAGCATTTGCTGCAGCCACGTACCTCAGGCATTCAATGGAGAACACTGGGGAAATCAAGGTGACTTTGGTGACAGCCAGAACTCGGTTGGCACCTACCAAACCAATATCAGTGGCGAAGCTCGAGCTAAATGCGTCTTTACTGGGAGCTCGACTTGCTACCACAATTGCAAATGTACTTCGGGATCCAATTCAACAGCGTTTTTTCTGGACTGACTCATCAGCTGTTCGGGGATGGCTACAAGGGACGGCCTCCTTCTTCAAACCATTTGTTTCCAACCGAGTGGGAGAGATCCAATCACTGACCACCCCAAATGAGTGGAGACACGTACCTGGAAAACTAAACCCAGCCGATTTAGCAACCAGATCGGAAATCAATTCGGAAGTAGTCCCTTATGCGTGGATTCAGGGACCCGAGTTTTTGAGGAAAGAAGAAGCAGCTTGGCCGAATGATATCAAGGTCCCAAAAAATTTGGAGGACATTAAACTAAAGTTCCAAGTTTATAACGTCACCGGAAGTCAACAAGAACCAAACCTGTGGTGGAAAGACCTGAAAACACTCGAGGATGCGAGGAAAAAGGCGACTGAAAAAGACGAGTACGCTAATTTGGAGAGTGAGGACACATTGCAGCGCTTGCTCATGATGGCTCAACAAGAGAGCTTCCATGGAGAACTGAGCTGTGTTCGCAAGTCGAAAGATTTAAAGAAGACATCAAGGCTCCTAAGCCTCACTCCATTTATTGACGACAAGCAGTTATTGCGAGTGGGAGGTCGGCTGGACAAAGCTCAAGTCCCGTTTGAGTACCGTCATCCCATCGTTTTGGATCCAAAGCATCCCCTTACGGACTTAATTTTGGACGACCTACATTTACAAGCAAACCATGCCGGGGTGAATCACGCTCTGTCTCTTGTTCGTCAGAAATACCATGTGTTACGAGGAAGAGAGGCAATGAAGAGAGCCCAGAGGAGGTGTGAATTTTGCGTAAGACGATCAGCCAAACCTCTCTCACAACTCATGGCTTCCTTGCCACCAGAAAGATTGGATTGCCCTTCTCCAGCGTTTTGTCACACCTCGGTGGATTATTTTGGGCCCTACCAGATTCTTGTGAGTCGAAACAAGACGGACAAACGATGGGGGGCACTCTTCACGTGTTTAACAACTAGAGCGGTTCATCTCGAAGTGTCAAGAGGATTTAGTTCTGAAGACTTTCTAGCAGTCTTCAGAATGTTTGAAACCGTTCGGGGTAGACCTCGATCAATGTATTCGGACAACGGAACCAATTTTACAGGAGCAAGACGAGTGGTGGCTAAACCTGAGACGGGGATAACTTGGACACTTCAACCTCCGGGAGCTCCCCATTGGGGGGGAGCTCATGAGGCCCTTGTGAAATCTGTGAAGAGGACAATGGACGCCATATTAAACAAGGAAAATCGAAATCACCGGCACATCAAAGAGGATGAGTTTCGGTTACTTCTAGCTGATGTGATGGCATTTTTGAATTCGCGACCATTAAGTTATGAATCTGGTGATCCAAATGAGCCATCTGCTTTGACGCCCAACCATTTCATCCTCCTCCGTCCCAACTCGACCGTCCCAGCACGAGACTACAAACAGATGAGCCCAAGAAAGCACTATCATTACTTACAAAGATTAATAGATGATGTTTGGACCCGTTGGAACAAAGAGTTTCTACCTCTATTGTTGGCCAGAGACAAGTGGAAGACCAGGAATCGAAATTTGATGGTTGATGATGTGGTTTTGGTTGTGGATCCATTAGCACTCCGAGGACAATGGAAGATTGGACCAATACTTGAAGTGTTTGCCGGCAATGACGGTCTTGTGCGAGCGGCAAAGGTGAATCTTCCAAGTGGGCCTTTAGTACGTCCAATCACCAAACTCTGTCTGCTTCAACAGGCAGATGTAACTAGATCCGGAGATGAGAAAGGCGGGGAGAATGTTGAGATGGAAATGGAGTAATTTCTCATCTCGGAGCAAATGGTCACCCCAATGCTCAAGAGAAAAAGATGAGACAATCGCGTCACCCTGAAACTCAGCAGCTAACTATATCCGGAGTATTGTTATCCAACCAATCAAAAATGAGAAAATGTTTCAGCTGTTGTAAAATATTGTCAGATAGAAAGAAAATGCCCATGAGGTAGTAAGGTAACCCATGTGGTCGCGTGAAACTCAGAAATATAAAGAATTTAAAAACTACAGTCCTATTTAATGTTTCATCGGAAAGATCTAAAGGTCCTTCGCCATCGCTACCTGGTAGGTCTTTATGGAACGACAGTTGGTCGGAAGAAGCCAGGATTAAGGTGATACGGAGAGATCCAGATTTGGTGGAAGAATCAGAGCAGGAATTTCGTACCACCACATGACCAATATTTTCATCACTTACCTCTACCTACCTGTCTTTGTACTATCTGCAACTCACCTCTTACCTTTTTTCATAAGCATTGAACCAATTCTAATCATACTCATTGTGATATCACTTTCTAGTCAACTATTTTATTGCCTTTACCTTTTTGACATTCTTCATGTTTTACCATTTTGTATGATGTATTTACATCAGATTTTATTTTATAGTTACTTTTACGCCATGACATGACCAAGAGTCGCAATAAAGATTATTATTATGAATTACTGGATTCGAAGTGCTCTTCAGCCTTTTTGCTAGTTTGCAACTCTCTTTGAACAAAGTCTTCCTATTTTTGGGAATTTTTGTCCGTGTACCACCATTCGGAACACATTCAGAGATTGCTAGCATGCGGCAAACTTCCTTAAAAACTGAAACTAATTTATCAATGGCTGCATCTATGGACGATTCCTGTTTCAAAATTGAAATAGGTCAAGTTCTTCTAATCTTTCTATAATCAACGGCCAATGTTCATCTTTGAACTTGAACTTAGCCAAACCGACCTTTTTGACCGGTTTTACTCTAGAGCACGCCGGCTTTTGACTAATGGTCGACCCTATCTCAAGAACATGATGATCTGACAGATAACTAGGTGTCACATGGACATACTGGATCAGATCAGGGTCATTGGAAAAGACCAAGTTGAGAACAGTATTCTCTCTAGTGGCTACACCAACGTGCTGGGAAATTTGCGCACGATCGCGAATTCTTCCAGCTTTTTAAACGACTGAGATGTCGATTTCGAAATGGGAATATACCCATCAGGACTAACCTCCCACTCTACAACGCTAGCCGGAAAATTAAAGTCCCCTACAGAGAAAACTTTCGAGCAAACTGCCAAATCCAACTCATTTCCAGTGAATTGGAGAGCTGACGTAAAAGAGCTTGCTGAACAAGAAGGGGGTCTATCCATTGTTACAATAGACAGATCAAGCCTTTGGATATGACAAACTAAGATCTCTACTTCTCCATTCGACATTTGTACATGACTAATGTGCAAATCATTCCTAACATATAGGCATACTTCCCCATGTGGGAATATGGGATTATCAGGGCGTATCCTATCACAACGAACTAAGTTGAAACCAACTATGGTTAGTTCTTCATCTAAGACCCCTGGCCGAAGCCAGGTTTCTGTTATAGAGATGAATGCAATCTCTCTGTCATCGGCTAGTTCTTCTAAGATCTTAACTTTTGTGCTGTCTGTTTTAGAAATCAGACAATGCACGTTCAAATATAGCCCCTTTACGGTCCTCTCTTTTGACGGACCAAGTTCACAAGATCTTGGACCATCCTCTCCAACCGTAAATAATCCCTCTTATCAACAAAGCTACGTTCTACTGGAGGCAATGCATGAGCTAATGGGGATGGTTGGGTTTGAGGAATGGGTTGGGCAGCTACATTTGAATAGGAACGTATTTTGGGAATAGGGGTGGGGCAAGGAATGTTAAGGAGGAGAGTGTTTATAGGAATAGGGGTGGATTGGGTATTTGAAGGAAGATGAGGGAATTGGGAGAGAGGATGGGGGGTAGGAGGAAAGGGAGGGAGGAAGCTAAATGGGTTTTGGAAGGGGGTTGGGGTGGGATTAGGTTTAGGAATAGGGTCAGCTCTAAAACTACGAAACTAAGCTATCCTATTTCTCGCCTTTCTTTGCGTCCCTTCTACATGGACGTAGGTTTTAAAGCACGTCTTAAGTCTCATGGACTGACGGCACATGTACGGGTGAAAAAAAGGACAATCTACCTTTGAACATCCCTTCTTACTATTTTACTTCTCAAGGCCGAACTTGAGAAGTTTTTGACACCATTTAGGGTGCTCAAACTGACAGCCTTTTCCTTCTTCAGGACAAGGCTGCTTTCGATAAACAGGACAGACTATTTTCTCTACAACTGTCTTTTCCTGCGCTTTTTCAAGAGGAGATACTACTTCAACCTCTACGTTGGTCAAATTAGTCGACTTCTCAACTACTGGGTGAGCCTGTTCTTCAAGCAGCACCCTAGTTTCATTGACCAAAGCAACTAAAGCCTCTATAATAAACGGCTTATTGGCTATGGAAGGATCCTTCCCAACTAAGACCAGGTCCAAACATTGTCTAGCCTCTTTGCTGACTTTTCCAAAAATAGCTTCCATGATGAATGCAGGTGGAACTACGTATCTATGAGCAGCAAAATCAAGAGACCAAGAGAATGAAAAGAACTAAAAGGCTGTGCAATCTTGTTTTGATGTATAGGACAACAAAGCAAAATAGGAATGATCTACTTCCCATCAAACTAAACATGCAAATCTAAGATGGAGATAGTAAACAAGAAGAAAGGGACAGAGAAAAGCAAGGAGTCAAGAACATAAGTAAACTAGGAAAAGAACTACACATAACGATTTGGAACTAGAAAAACTACACTAAAATCAGAAAGAAACTGCTAAAGCTAGGCATAAACATAAATGAGCAATAAACTTATTAGGTTTTAAAGTAATTACGTCTTACCAAAGAGCCGGGAAAAACCAAACCTAATTGAGTGAATAAATGGTAATTCTCATTCATTCACCCACACACAAACACCACGAACACTACACGTGCACAGCAACCAAGGAGCAACAGAGGAAGTCACACCTTGGTTCGAAATTCCTGGGAGATAAGAACGAGATCAAACTAAATGCGTCTGTTCCATAGATAACTTCATATATAGATCGATCAAGGGCGCTGCGATCGTATGTTTTCGTCTCAGCTGTCGCTGGTGGAAAAAAATGTTTCATTCGTAGTCAAGCTGCTTAGGACAACAATGGTACAAATTTGAATCATTGACGGCTCGTCCAAATTCAGAGTAGAAACCACTAATACGACTCCTTGTCAAGCACTTACTCTTGTCTAGCACGCTTCATAAAACGGGTTTGAGTAAGTTGTCCAACCACATTTTTAAGAACGAAATTTTGAAGGGGTTAGAACAGGGCTCAAGTTAAAGTTTTCATCCATGTGGTGGAAACACTTAACTGAAAGGCAAGGAACAAGCCTGGATTGAGGCGGTTGAGGCCGACACCTCCAGAGGTGTCGGAATGATCTTGATTACGTAAAGGTGCAATCATGTCGCCCACATTCTAGCACATTCTTGAGAGATTGAAACGAAATTCCTAATGCCTCATCATTAGGTTGCAATTTCGGATACATTTTGTTACACTTTCGACATGCGTTGCTAAACAAGGGCAATCAATAGTATACGTGATTTGCTGTACTAATGTCTGAATCTTTTTTTGACATGTTACATGTATTATGCTCCAAAAAGCATGTTTTTATTATTCTACCGCTCTTTTACCTGCATATTTGTAAGATTCAAAAGAAGTTAAGATTAAAGAGGAATAACAGACGTTTCATGAGAATGATTCAACTTGTCTGAAGCGAGATTTCACGAAATATCTTTGTCCCTTTTCCACCAGTGTCAGCTGACCTGAAAACATGCTCATGCGGCACAGCTCCTGTTGAGCTTAAGCATTCTAGTTATGATTTTCTATGGTCTGTTCTCTGCGAGCTCCAAAACAGGAAATGAAATTTGTTGGACCATTTGTAGAAAATAATAATCATCCGGAATCCAATTCCAAAGTATTGGCCAATGCTCTGGTGACACAATCTAATACGGTGCATCTTTTCCAAGGCAACAAATGCAACAAGAATTTATTGACCAGAACCCTTTTGATTTGAATAATTTTGGTCTTACTTACTAAGATGCATTGGATGCCCTTTCCAACATTAATATGCTCAAATTCTCCAGGACCCATCCCAGCCACATCTTGAATATGCTTCACCCATTTGGGCTCCAATGAGTTCAGCAGGTTTGCAAAAGGTCGAATGAGTCCAAAGATGTTTCATTAGGAACATCACAGGATTGAGAGAGCTCTCATATTGGGAGAGGCCAAAAAAGTTGGGACTGTACAGTGTTCATAGAAGGTACGAAAGGTATGTGATACAGTACGTCTTCAAAAGTATCCATGAGCTTTGTCCCAACCCAGGATTTTGGGTCAATGCTAGTGACCGTAGAGGCTTAATGTGCGTTTTGAGAGCACCTTCAAGCCCTCGAGAATCCAGGCTAGTTTGAACAATGAAGTCCACATCTCTTCTTTCTCAACTTTAAACAATTTCCCCGGACCATTTATCTATCCAGCTTCGAGCCTGCACAAGCTTGAAGTGCCCTCCGAGTATGGAGCAAAGGGGACCAGGCAGACTTTTTATATACGTAACCAGAGCCGTCAACAAGGAAAGATATTACCGCAATGCCCTAACATAGGATGACAATGAAAAGAAAGAAAAAGATAAGATAATAATAAGCACATTTTTTCAGACTCTTGGTCTTGTCAGGTAGTAAAATTTGTAAAAGTGTATGCATAAACAACATATAATAAATCGATGCAAGAATAAAAGAATGAAGTGGGTAAGAATGATAAAATAGTTGACTGATTGTGATACGACAGCAAAGGTGACTAGAGTTGGTTCAGTGCAAATGAAAATATGAAAGAGAAAAATCACATACAGTACATAGACCGGGAGGGTAGCGGTAAATGATGAAAATCTTGGTTATTGCAACAGATGTGTGGGAAAGATTGAACAGATCCTTTGTCAGCTCCTGTCGTCGGTGGTATTTGGCTGGGGGCAGGGCAAAGGTGCGCTACCGCCAATATTCCGAAGAGGCCAAGTGCAATAATGTGTTGGAAGTCCGGTGTTTGACCGGAAAGGACAACTTGAGTCCGGACATTGTTGATTTAAACGGATTTAATCGGACATTGGAATTCCAGGATCGTGTAGTAGTTGGCCCCTTTTTCGCTCTGTAGTTTATAAAACACGTCTGATTCGCTTTCAAGGAGTGCTTGAATGTTTCTGAAAACTACTCACATAAAAAATATTTTAGAACTTTGCACGAATTCCTATCACTTGTAATCTTTATTTGAACAAGTCAAATTTCACGGTTCGTCCATCTTGTATCACCCGTTTGCCTCAACCAAGGAGTACTACAGACATGGAGAAGGACAGTGCGTATCAGACAGACAAGTAAAGGGCAGTGTACTTTTTTACTTCAGCAGGTCAAAAAAAGCGAGTTTTGTTTCAATTTGGTATTGAGGTCAGTACATTTTAATCCACTAATGTTACTTTTATCACCGTTTTGAACATTAATGTCTAAAAGGGTATATAATGTATAGAATATCTAAAGTTGCATTAAAATGGTCAGTGTACTTAACCTCTCCAATATTTTATACTTTCGTTTTTTACCATCAAGTCATATATTGTGAATATGAAACCCCAGATTTATTTGCTTTTGGCACTTACATAAGCTTTCAGCCATTAAAAACTAAAACCAACCTAGGTTCAAGATACCTAGAGTGCTCTATTATGTACGTTCCTACAGTTTCAAATTAGAGACCAGGATCTCATGGTCACTGCAACCACCATGAGTGCGATCTGTAGAAACGGCCATGAAAGCGATTTTGGACAAGGAGAACAGGAGTCATCGACAATTGAGGGAGGATGAGATGCCATTGGTGTATGAATTGGGAGATTCTAACGAACCATGTGCCTTAACTCCAAATCATTTTTGTTGCTCCATTCAAACTCAACAATGCCGGCCAGAGAATACGCGGTGATGACTCTGAGATGTCACTATCATTATTTGGAACGTCTTATTGATGAGGTCTGGGACCGATGGAACAAGGAGTTCCTACCCACCCTCCTTGCCCAAGGGAAAAAATAGTGATCAAGAAATCGAAACTTGAAAATCGGGTACATTGTGCTAATGGTGGATCCCATGTCAAATTGAGCTAGATGGAAAGTCAGAACAGTTCATGAAATGTTCCCTGGATCAGATGGAAATGTTTGAGCTGCCAAGGTTAAGTAAGGGGAAATGGTCCGCCCGATCACGAAGTTGTGTCTACTCAGAGAGTTTGAATCAGGCGACGAGAAAAGGTAGAGGATGTTGAGACGGAAATCTTTTCATGATGGATTGTTTCTCGCCCCTTATGATATGGTCACCTTTTTATTATAATCATGCCAGTTCTATGTCAGGTTGAACAACCTGAAAAGAAAAAGCTGAATAACGAGTTAAGTAAGAGCAAGGGAGAAATAAAGACGCCATCAAGGTTATGGAGGAAGAAAAAATAAGGTGTGCTAAATTTGTTCAACCCAAGAGGAAAAGGAGGGAAATACAGTCCACGAAATATCACCAGGTCCCTGACATTCGTCAGAGCGAGCCCAACGCGGTCTCCAGTGACAGGGGTACGGATTACACGGGAGGGACGTCGATGCCATGTGCTCGTTTCTGAATGGGATCCCAAGGCCTAATTGCAACCACAAGCAATTCCTGATCTGAAACCCCCAATGAATACTACTTAAAGGTCCACAAGCTGGAGTGTCAGTGCTAGATAAGGTTGGTTATTGCTATTCGGCTTGGGAGAGAAATGAAATCATTTCTATAAACATTCAATGCTCTCTGCAGGTGACAGTAATGCGGCGGACAATTTAGGGAGTAACAGTCATTAATATTAATTATCTTGGTTGGTGATCTGAGGGTGAATACACTTGGTTTGTCATGTCTTGGGCTCTTCCATGTTATGAAATTTTTATGGGAAATCTATGATTGACATTCTTTTACACAGATTCACAGACAGGCGGATAGACATTCAAATTTAGCCCTTTTGATCTCTACTTTCGATGTCTCTCAGTTGTTAATTTTTAGGGTGACTAAGTGTCCATGGTAGAGCCGTCCTTGCTTCAACTTAACTTGGACAGCTGAAAAACTTGAACAAGAGGCAAAAATCTTAGTAGACAGGAATTCCTCAAAACTGTAAAACTAACCATGTTTTTCCCTATAATTTCGAATGTCTATGGCGAGGGAATTTGCTCGCTTGGAGAGCGTGACCATTATTTTTTCAATTTCTGGTCGGGAGGTTGAGTTCAATGGTTTCTAAAATTTCCGTTAAACCATTAGGGTACATTTAGCGGCGTCAAATATGTGCAGTGTAACGTGGTCCAGGGCCAGTCCAATCAAAGGAAGATTGCCCTCAAACATGACAGTTGCTTCATTCAAAACTTGTCCCATACTCTCCACAAATCTCCAAAGCCAGATAGCTTCTTGAGATGCATTAGATAATGCCATATACTCAGCTTCCGCGGTCGAGAGTGCGACAGACTGTTGTTTGGTGCTTTTCCATGATACAAGACCTCCAACAACACGGAATACGTATCCGAAGGTTGATCTTCGATCCTCGATGTTACCTGCCCAATCGAAAATCGGAGTGTCCGACAAGCTCAATCTCACACAAGCGTGAGAATTGAAGTTCAAGTGTGAAAGTACCTTTGAGATATCGCACGATACGTTTGGCGGCTGTCCAGTGTTCTCTCTGAGGATTCAAGCAAAACTTGGCAGTGCTGCTAACCGCAAAGGCCAGGTAGGGTCTTGTTCGTCCAGACAGATAAAGGAGTCCTCCAACCAAGCAATGATATATGGTTAGATCCTCCTGCTGTTCCTCACTCGAAGCTCTAACCAATTTAAGACCGGGGTCTGTAAGCGTTTCAGCTTCATTGCAGTTTCCCATTCCACGCCTGTCTAACAACTCCTGTCCATAGATAGGCTCTCCAATCCAGATGAAACCTGACCCGAGATCGTGGTAAATGTTAACTCCTAAGAAGGGTCCTTGGCTGCAAATCGAGGGAACATCAACTTCTCTATTTCTGACATTCGGTCTATATCCTTACAGGCTAAAACCAAGTCATCCACGTACATCGCCAGGAACAATGGGTTCTCTTCATGATGCACATGTACAGGCAAGGATCCTCGTTGGTTTGGATGAACCCCAAACCTTTGAGGTATTCATCCAGTAGGGTATTCCAACAACGAGGGGAGTGCTTCAACCAGTACAAGCTCTTTTTGAGCTTACACACTTGGTCCTTGATTTTGCTTACTCCAAGCATCTCAGGATACTCGATGAAAACTTTCTCCTTTACTTCACCATTGTGAAAAAGTAGTTCTTATGTCCATTTGCTCCACTCTCATCTGTAGTTTGGCTGCAAAAGATAACATGATTCGGATGGTTTCAAAACGAATTACAGGGGAGAATGAATGTTTCGTCGTAATCTGAACCATGTTTCTGACTAAACCCTTTGGAACAAGTCGGACTTTATGCCTCAATGGTTGACCCGTTCGTTTTTTCTTGATCTTGAAGACCCACTTTGTCTTTACGATGTTCTTGTCCACGAGATCCCAAATTTCGTTTTGTCTCAGAGAATCAATTTCCTCGACCATGGCATTCTTCCACCCCGCTGTATCATCTCTCTCTAGGGCTTCTGTAACAGAGCAGGGGTCGCATGACGCCAGTCACCCTCTCACCCAGATGATCTGGTGCTTGCCGTTCTCTTGCCTTCCTGACTGGCACTTTTGACTGGGGCCCCTGGATAGTCTCCAGGGGGTCGGTGTTGTTGCGTTCCTTCCTCATGACCAAGAAAGTCGTTTAGGTCAAGCAGATCCTTGGAATTCTGATCCGGGGATTCACGGAAGCCAACTTGGTCCTCGCGAAACACCACACTCCGACAATAGAGCATTCTTCCATCTTCTTGATCGTACACGCAATATCCCTAGCCGTTATCCTTGTACGCAATCATGAAGACTCCCTTGGCCTTGTCGTCTAACTTGTGCCTTTCTTCATCTGGAATGTGTCTGAACGCAACACATCCAATTCGGCGAAGATGTGACACATCAGGTTTCGATCCTGTCCAAGCCTCAAACGGTGTGAGGCCCTCCAATGCCTTAGTAGGCCAACGGTTTTTAAGAAAGGACGCAGTCTTCACTAATTCCACGCAAAAACCTTTTAGGGAAGCCTCCATCAATCATCGTGGTACGAAATGATTCAATTAGTGTTCGCTTCAATCGTTCAGCCACGCCATTTTGCTCCGGATTTCGCGGGACAGTCAGCTCGTGCTTGATTCCCTTCTTTGTCAGGAAATCCTCGAAACCTCTTGAGGTGTACTCTCCTCCATTGTCAGTCCTTAAAGCCTTGTGTTTGCACCCGGTTTCCTTCTCTACTTGAGCTTTCCAATTCAAGAAGACCTGAAAAAACATCGCTCTTCATCTTGAGAATGAAAACCCAAACGTAGCGTGACTTATCACTAGGGTTCTCAAAATTATGCTTAAAAAAGGACCTCAAGATGCAAATAAAGAGGCAAAAGAACAAGCCCACGATTCAAATAAGGATGCAAATAAACTTGAAAGATCCTTTATATTGTCATGGCATACTGAGGTATCTTAAGCAATTTGTTAAGATGGACACATATATTCTAATAACAGTATGCTCTAATCTCAGTGGATCAGTATCTGAACAATAATCAAAGACAATATTTCCATAAGAACCACAGATATTGTCAATAGAACAGCTTTGACAGTTTTGACGTGCTCGGTGGGTTACTGTTAATGGGGTTTTGTTTGATAAGATATGCTTATTCAATATTTCCAGTGTGTTGTACAATAGTTTGTGTCCTAGCAAAGAGATGGTAGGCGGGACCCTGAATTATGCAGACACGTCAAAAGTGCCGATTTCTCACCAAAATAGTGACAACACAAATTTTCAATCCAAACAAAATCACTCAAAAGAGGCCTAAAATGCATAAAAATGTGAAAACGGGCCAAAGATACAAATGATGTAAATAAAGATTCAGGATGCAAAAAGATGCAGCTAAGGGCCCAGGATGCAAATAAATGTTATTTGCATAAGTTTGAGAGCACCACTTATGATCCACAAATGTCAAGAAATAATTGTATCCCCCGGGAGAGGGCTTTCCATCTTACCGCACACATCACTATGAACAAGTCCAAGAAGTTGATCTGCTTGCCTTGTTGACTGCTTTGGAAAGGATTGTCTAGCGAGCTTCTCTCTCACACACGGATTACACGGTGTCAGACTCCGGACTTGCTTGACATTGAGTCCATTGACCATTCCTCGACTGACCAATTCACTGATCCCGCTGATCCCGAGATGTACAAGCCTCTGATGCCACTTCTTTACCATTGGAACTTCATCAGTGAAGGCATTTGTGGCAGCTTTATCTGAAGTACATCTCAGGTGACACAAGTTGTCTAACTTCATGGCAATAGCTAAAATGATACCCTTCGAATTCTGAAGTTGCATCCATCGCGGTCAAATATACTTTGGAAATACTGCAAGCTCCGGAACATACAAAACATCATGCAGTGTACAATTTCGGCTTTGACCATCGACTAGGGTCACAATCCGAATCTTTCCCATGCTTTGTGCATCGACGCATCCTCCGTCACCAAGTGTGACCCGTACTGATTTGGCTGTTCACAACTTTGTTTTTCATTGGCTAACCTTGAAGTTCACTTGCCCATGGATTTCTAGAAGACCTGGATGGCGCACGGCAAAAGAAGGTGACCCATAGAGGGGAAAGAGGCGATCTCTCTCTTTGTTTGAAAGAGCACCCTTGACATCATTTTCAGTGCTTCTTTCATGGAAAATACAAAAATATCAATAGTTACGAATATTAAGACAATTGCCCTATTTTTAGTTCCTAATTTTCCATCATTAATTCTTCTTTAAAGCTAAGGATGCAAATTCCAGTAGTGTTAGTAAAAATTCTCCTCCTTGACAAACCCAAGATATAGGTTTCAATTGGCACTTATTGCCAATTGTAAAAGCAAGACATAATACCTAATATAGAATGATATTTGCAAAACTCTTCTTTCATCTCTACCCAAAAATGAGCTTCTAGTTACATTAGCTTAAATCAATATGAAACTTTCAAAAATAACTTGACCCTTCCACTTGGATATTACAATCAAATCTAAATGATCCAAAGCAATTCTATCATACAAAATTGTAAATGAATTGAAAATGAGCTTCTCAGTTTCCACATGTAGTCTTCCTCAGTAGAAAACATTTAATGTTGAATTGAATTGGAAACAGCAAGGTGTTAAACTATGACAGCAAGTTCATGAGGTGCGTTATAACTCCTACAATCCAAAAAGTATGTAATAGTTAGGGCGGGGAAGGTATTATGTACTTGGTTTTTTTTACAAGTAATTGAGATTCAAGAACATATTTTCAATTTACAGGAGCTCCTTCAATGTGATTCCTTTTGGGTTTTTGTTTGTTTTTTCACGGGCTTTTCTAACCGCTACAAGGAATGTAATCCCCAGTGCTATTGAAATGAAAGGTTATATTCATCTATCCATTACCTTTCAATCTTTCCATGTTATTTGGTCTACCAATGAGTTTGAGTTGGCAGACTGAGCTAGGCCTGGAATGTAGGGTTGATCTGGAATGCTACTTAAACATTTGTTTACTTTGTCCTTGTACAATGCTTGATTATAGGGATTTGCAAAAACCTCATTGTTGCAATTCTCCTAAACAAACATTAACAATCAGTAATTTTGATTGTTTTTCACATACACTGATATATTTTAGCAAAAACAAGCTCGTAAATCTTCCAGGCTTGTTGAGAGGTCTGAGAGCAACTTAAAGATACAAAAATTTAATATCTGTAATTTGAATAAATAAGAGTTGAGAGTTGGATTGAAGAACTTGATTCCCATTATGTACTTCCCAAAGTATGAATGGCATGTTAAAACCGATTTGTATATCTTTTGTAACAACTAGGACTTCAAACAGCTAGGGAAATCTGCTTTAATAACTTTTACTGAAAGACAATTTTCTTTTTTTGGTATTGTGCAATTCATAATGCGTTTCAATGGTCAAGGCAATTTGAGGCCCAATTCTTCATATTTCTGATTTTAGGTATGCACTTTAGTGGTGTTAAAGAGATTATTTAAAAGTTATTCTTATTCTTTTTCTAAGATGAGACAGTGATTCCTGCAGAACATATTGTAAAGGACTAAGATCAATTGGTTTAGTATAGTTGTTTAGAGTCAATAAAGGTGATCGTTAACTGTGACATAAGTTTAGACCTTAATTATTGCAAGGATCTCTTATCAGATATTTGGGTGGTTACGCCACAAACCCAAGACTCAGCTTCATCATTACATCTTAAGAAGTGAGCATATCAAGTTTTTGGATTGATATGATAACTCCTGCTGAATTTCAAAATGAAGTGATTTTCAAAACGATCTGATTTTTGAGGAATTCCAAATGTTTTCAAATGTTTTTGCTTTGGCTTCATATCACGCCACTCTATTAGTTATGCATTGACAGACAGAAACTTTGGTCGAAAACAAGAGATATGCACATGTTTCTGCTGCTTTCAATTAGACTTAAATGAGAGTTTAAAACATTAAGTACCAGAAGTGTCACTACTTGCTCATTCTTTCTTACCTCTTCATTGTGATTTTTGCCTTCAGAACTTCCCTATGGACACAACATTGGTGATTTCACCAGATTGGAATTGGGCAATTGAAGGTGAATTCACATTTGACCACAATGCCAATGGGAAATACCCTCGTGTTGAAAACACTTCAAGAACAGCTTCACTGAATCATAGATAATCCTGCCTAGGGTGCCCTGGACAAAATATGGTCAACAATGATGTTATTTTGACACTCAATTAAAGTAGATTAGTGAAGTACGTGAGTTCAGGCGAAATGTTTTTTGCAGTCATGGCCACCTCTTGACTCGAGCGCAACCAGGGTTCAAACAGATTTGATAGCCAAAGCCAGCTTGACTTTGTATTGGAATTTAGTTATTGATCATGGCCTTGGTTTAACAATGAAATGAAGTTGAAAATAATAACAAGCATTTCCATAATAATGCAGTTCAAAATATTTGACACTTGGTAGCTTTCCTTCAATGAAGTGTATATATTAAACCTTATCATTAGCCTCCTCATTTGAAAAGAGAAGCCCTGAATGAGCAAGTTCAAGGCAAGTAGGAGGAGTCGAAAATTCCAGCCCATTTCACCACTTAATGCCAAACTGTTGACCTAGCCGATTAAGCCAAGACTAAGGCAGCCTAAAGACATAATACAGGCTGAATTGGCGTTGCTACTTTGTCGTTTCTCCCTTGTGGGTCACCCAAGAAAGAGAATCTGTGACTGAGCGGAGTCCATCTCTTTTTTTAGAAGTCCGTGACTTGCCCTACTCTCAGTAGAGCGACTTAGTGAATTGAAGAGGGGGTCGTGAAATACACGGCAAGATTCGAAGTACAGGGTGGATGGGATAAAGTGTTACAAACAAAAGCATGTATTACAATGTATTACCTCTTTGAAAATTGCTCTAGATACACCAGATTATGGATTTAGGCTCTTCGATGAACTCTTTTTCAGTATAAAAAAGATTAGTCAGTTGTTCCGCTCTTGGCTAGAATTAGTTACTGAAAACATCCACTGCCAACCTCACAGCTGGCACCCCTCAGTACTCCCCCTAGAAATGGCTTGCTCAATCTGGTTTCCGTCCTTGGAAAGTTGTTGTTGGACAAGTGTTGCCATGGTCTCATTGGAAAGTAAATGCCGTTGGCAATTGGGGCACCAATGAAGGTAAATGGTTCAGCCATATAGTCACTGTAACTAAAGCAATTTCTGTAACCCCTTAAAAAATCCTCCTTGAACATTCAGTTTTCAATTTGTAGGTAAACGTTATTCTCCACCAATTAGTTGGCGGTGGTACTTTTTTAAACTTAACCCAACCTAATCAAATCTAACCTAACCTTACCTAACCTAACCTAACCTAACCTAACACGATATTAATAACCCTTAAAGTTTTTCTCTAAACCCTTTAACATTTAGCCACAAATTTAAAAATGAGCACCGCCAACTAATTGGTGCAGAATAACGTTTATCCAATTTGTATTGTGGCAAGACAAGGAAGGACCTCTGTAGCTGGTTGAGACATCCCTAGTCAAGGACAGTCGAATTCTACGGATATGGATCAGCACTGAAGTCTTTATTGAATCTAGTGTATTCAGCCAAGTGTGGCAATGTTGCAGGATAAAATATTAGTCAGGGCAACTGAGAAAAATTGGGCAATATGCAAGTGCACATTTGACAGACACCCATTGCAAAGTTGTAGTTGTCCTTTGGCATCTGTATAACAGTGTTGCCAACTATGGAAATGTCATGTCGCATTTTTGACAGCTTTGACGGAATTTAAAACTGAGACTTTGAGCCATCCGTCATTGCCAGATCCATGGTGAAAGAGGAATAATTTCGAGATAAGATCTAAAATTTGCATCCAAACGTATTTTTTTCTGTTGTGACCGATTACTATCCTTATGTGCCAAAAGCCTACAATTCGATAAAATGAACAACAATTTATTTCCACAAATGTCTACGAGAGTTATTTAAACAAATAGGTCAAAATTTGACAAACTTTGATGTGCAATCTGGTGATAACTAGCTTAAAAATCTTGGCAAGCCTGCTACAAAAATGCACTGCACAATCATACTTTCATTCATTTGATCATGTACTTTGTGATTGTACTTGGGCCAGCTACATCGCCTTAGCAATATGAAGAGATAACCGAGACCTCAATCATAATACCTTAACCTGACCTCATTCCGGAATTAGTGCCATGGAGTCCGTTTTCCAGCCAGGTGAATTGGACCACTTGGTTAATGAGATTCTCTCAGAGGGTCTGGGTCCAGATTCAAATATCCTGTCCTCGTCCTCGTTCTATGAAGATACCACTGTTGAAGAGGTGTCAAATGACACCAATGTGAAGATTCTCCAAAATCTTGATTTGGACGGTATCGATATCCAAGATTTAGAGGGAGGAGTTGGTTGGGAAGAGTTGTTCGTGCCCAACCAGTTCTCAGAATTATCCTCTGTCACTTTGTCATCTGGCCGATCTCGAGAAGCCTCCCAATCCGGAGATGGAAAGAGCGATGTCAGTGAAACGCCATGGTCACCAGTATCAGGCTCGAGTTCAAGTGAGAGCGCTCCATTTGTTTGTCCGGTGTGTGGCAATCCATCCGGCAAGCATCTTTACTATGGAGCTCAAGTGTGTTCCAGTTGTCGAGCTTTTTTCCGCCGTTCCACGGTCAACTCCGCAGCTCGGAGTTTTTCATGCCGAGGCCANGGTGTGTGGCAATCCATCCGGCAAGCATTTTTACTATGGAGCTCAAGTGTGTTCCAGTTGTCGAGCTTTTTTCCGCCGTGCCACGGTCAACTCCGCAGCTCGGAGTTTTTCATGCCAAGGCCAACAAAAGTGCGGCATTGACTCGAAATCGTGGAAGAGTTGTAAGTTCTGTCGATTCCAGAAGTGTCTCTCGGCGGGCATGAAACCCACGTGGGTCATGAATGATGAGGAGCGATCCGCAAGGAACTCCAAACGGAAGCGGCTCCGGAATAAACGGGATGTTAATCATTTGGCTCCGGAGGTGGTTCTAGGGAACCAATGGACGGTGGATGAGGAGAAGCAAATTCAAGGGATCCGCGAAGACATTATGTCCAAGACTTTTAAAGTGCTTGCCGAGTTTTACTCTCGCAATCCGGTGATTTTGAGGAAATTCGTCGAATGTGCCAACAAGCGAAGTCCGTTTGATCCGACTTTATTGGCATATTCGAAACGATTCATTTGCAATGAGATGACAAGAGTGTTTTCGGACCTTTTGGTACTGAATAAAATCAACCCAATGGATCGTTTCCTGCTTTTATCCCGCAACTATTGCATGTGGAGCTCGTTTGACCAAGCGATTCAAGTCAATAACTGCCGAGAGATCGAGAAAACTCATCAAAACCTGCGCATGAACTTCAACAAAATCAAAGCCACCACCGATCCGGCTTCAAATGTCAATGTAGATGTTCTTGAAGAAGCCTTGAATAACATTTCCGTTGAGGACAATGTAGAATCCTCGGATCATTTGAGCAACCTGATCCATGACCAATCCATTAGAGAGAGGAGGAAAAGACTGGTGTTGTCGATTCAATGCTGGCCGAGATTTAGCTCCCAAGGCGTGTCCGATGACGTATTGCTCACACTAATGATGATCATATTAATCTGTTGTCCGGACTCTCTTAAATTACAATCGGAGAGCCCGGTTAGCCAGGTCCAAACTCAATATTGTTACATTTTATATAGGTACATCAATTTCAAGTACCCCGGCCAAGCTCATATCAAGCTCGGCGAAGGCATGGATATCGTAACAAAAGTACGCGAGCTGACCAACATCGAGGAAACGGCCCTAAATCAAAATATGTACAATTTTTAACCATCCGATGTATTTTATTGGTATTGTTGACAAATGTATTTATTCTCTTTTACTTGTTATGTGTTCAATGTTTATGAAATCCGGATGTACGAACTTCCGAAAAATCTCGAGAACATGTTCTTATATTCGGATTGTTTCTTTTTCCAAAATCTACTCTCTCTGGTTGATTGCGATGTAGTAATAATGACCTATGCCTCCAGTGACCGCAAAAAGCAATCTTTAAGAAAAAAGCAAAAAGTTTACACTGTTATTGTCAAGTGAAGTAATATCTATTTGTTCTGCTGTTTGGTCTAGCTAGTTGGGAAAAAAATATTTTTCAATTTCCTAAAATGCTGGACTCTTCAAATATCTTAATTGATAAATATCTAAACAAAGATCAACTGTTTGGCCTGACCTGTAAGAAAAAAAAAATCAATTTCTTAAAATGTTAGACTTGATTGGAACTTATAAAGACATCATTTTTAAGGAAACAAAATCGATTTCAATAAAAATGATTTGAAACTTTAAAACTAGTTAAAGGTCTCTCTGCCTAACCATCGGAGGCGAAGTGCCTTAGCAGGGTGTTCAAAAAGAGCCCTATCAAGTTTCCAGGGATATCCCAAACTTATCTGGGCATTTCTCTAACTCAGAAGATTATAAGGAACAACTTAATTTTATTACTTTATGGTATTCTAGCCCACATGAGAAACTTAGATGCCTAAAAACTTAAATTTGTAAAAAGCTATTCAATGAAAATTGGGAGCACACTTAGTTAGCATTTGATAATGAATTATAATATCTCTTGAACCACTACCTATTTACGTGGGTTCAGTGGTCCAAATTTCATTGTTTTCGCCCAAAAATGCCCCGGTTATGATTTGAATCACTTCCCATGATTCAATTTCACAAAAATATAATATCGATTTTTAACATCACAAACATGAACAATTATTTTTCTTTTTCTTGCACAATTTCGCATTAACTCAAAACGTTATGCAACCATATTTAAAACCCTTAAAAAGCAGATTTTAGAAAATTTATTTTGGATTTATGTAACGACATTTGGATGAACAACACTGAAACTTTCACTAAAATCAATGCAGCCTAAAAGAAGCTATTTTTAATCAGTTTCAACAAATCTTCAAGAAAAGACCAAATCTATGAGATTGTCTGCAGTATGTATCGTCTTCAGAATTCAAGTGAATGCGTAAGTAAGTGTGCTCATGATGATTGTAAAATACATTTTCAAAGATTAAACTTTTAGTGTGTTTTAAGTGACACTATATGGCTTTTTGAGCTATTGTGAGACTATGCAAGAAAAAGATAAATAATCTCTCCTTTTGTGATATTGAGAATCCATTTTATTTTTTTTGGGAAATTGAATTAACCGGGGCATTTTGGGGGTAAAACCGATGAAATTAGGACCAATCAATCCAATATAAGTAAGTAGTTGTGTAATAGATGATATCACAATTTGTAATCAAATGTTAACTAAGTGTGCTCTCAATTTGCATGGAATAGGTTTTTGATTTTTTACTATGTTTTTAGACATGAAATGTGAAAATAAGTGGAACATACAAAAGGAACAAAAACTGAATTCAACAACAAACAACCGTGAAAAAGGGAAAGCCTAAACCGAAAATAAAATATCATCTTGCACCGAGGGGAGATATTTTTTTAACAAAAAAATTACATCACATGATGCAACTTACAATAGCATACAGTAAAAAAAGAGGATGTACTACTAAAATATCATACATATTATTATAAGTGAGTTATCCCGAAGTCGTCTTTTCATAGTTGTTTACATCACATTTGATTCATTTGAGTACGTTTCTCATTTGAAACCAAGCTTTGAGAGTACGATGGAATTATAAGAATGACGAGTGGATTATGTTTTTCCTTCCACTCAATCGAAATTTCCACGTAGATCTTTGTATAATATTAATAACGGATAGTGTGCTTAGCAAAAATATCTACATCTCAATTTTTACTCTTTTTTTTTACTTCAATTTGTTTGAAAAGTTTTCGCAGAATTATTAGATTGGTCATAAAAAAAACATTTCACTACATATCATCTTTCCCGATTACATAACATATTGCAAATACCGAAGATATTAATAATGACTAAATATTCCGTCCCGCTTGGTTGATAGTTTTGCCAAATCGGAGAAAAAATATCTCAACATACCGCATCATTTTCCGTGAGATGCCTCGTTTATTGAATAAGCTTTCAAAATTATTGCTTCACTCAAACTCTCTCACTGATTCCCACTCCAAATACATCAAACCTGTTTCTAAGAGACTCTTTTTCTTTCGAAATCACCCGCCGTACCACATTACCTCTTCCAAGGTAATACGTACGGGCAGGTTCGGTTGAGTACATCTTCACTGGAAAGAAAGCATACGAAAAAGCCTCTCTGACCTACTAGTACAGCTCTCTTCCAGGCCTGTACAATGTACACCTTTCTTCAGAGCTCTCCAAGAGAAGTCTGTAGAAAAAATATGCTGTGTTGGTCGGCACATAGTGCTCTCAACCATAAGATCCTCACTCCACAGGTGATCAAGCTAACGCACAACTTGTCGTTGTGTGTTCCAGAGAAAAACTTGCTCTTCTTTCTCAGATTTCTAACCTGGTCACTGCCAGTGTTTCCCTAACTCCGATCGCAGTGAGTGTTATTAACTATGAAGATCCCCAAATGTGGTAAAAATCCCTTTGACTGGATTCCGGACAACCGTCCCGACAATGAAGACGATAAAGAGAACTCGGCACGAGTTATTCCATCGACATTCTACCATCTTGTCAAAGGCAATCGTAGCTCTGATGTGTCTGATTGTCTCTCGAAGCAAACCGACCTGAGTCCCAATGGTCGATACAACTATGAATACTTCATAATCACGGCCGTGAAAAGTGGAGCCTATGAAACTGGTAACGTACGAGTTTAATAGAAGTTCCTTCATTTCAGTATTACAATCTGTATCGTCATGGTTTCAGTCGAAGTTCTCCTCAAGTATGGAGCTCACGTTGAAATGAGTGAAATTGATGGCCAAGATGCCGGATACACGCCATTGATGTTCGCCATTCGGTATCGTCAGGCCAAGATGGCCTTGTTACTTCTCAAGCATAATGCGAATCCACGGGCTAAGGCTGCGGACGGAAAAGATAGCGTGCAACTGTTGTGTCAAAACTACAGTTTATCCATGCTTGGTAAGAAGCCATTCTAGTTCTTTTATTGATTTAGTTTACTTCAAAAAGACCATTGACTTTAGATGTCTGGAAGGCAATTACACGCCAACATTCCGATCTCGTCCTTCAGATCTTGTCCCCATCTGCTGTACGTAAGCCTGGTTTCTCAATGCGTGTTTTGGTGGAACAAATCTTGATAGCATTTTATTTCATTTTTTAGACCAATGATTATTACACTTTCGGAAATGCTGAACTCCGAACACCTCTCCACCATCTATTCTTTATGGATCAGATGGGCGATGTCACCCGAGCTTTCATGAGCTTCTTATTCGACGAAACTGACTTCAATCTGCCCGATGAAATCCCATACACCGCGAATCGATCATGGACTGGAGTCCAATATTCGCTGCTTTTGGGAGGAAATAATTTTAATCTGACAGAGGCCTACCTGAAGAAAGTTAAGGCTACGAGAAGTAAAGAAGATCTCTCCAAGATTGTCAATTGTGAGCTTCCATGCCAAAATCGAGGGGGACATCCATTAATCCAATACTGTAAACGTTCCAACGTTGACCGCTCCATTGTGAGGCCGTTTCTAGACAACGGATACAAAATCAACCAGACGGATTTTTACGGTGACAATCTACTCTCCGCATGTCTTCAACCTGGAAGGATATCAATGCAAGATCTAGAATACATCCTACGACAGGGTGCCGATGTGAACGTTGCCGTGCCAAACCGCCGCTCAATCGCTCAAATGGCAGCAAATGTTAGTGAAGCTGCCCTGAATTTGGTTTTGAAATTTGGCGCCAAGCCTGATCCAACGGAAAAGAACAGTCCCAAACTGAAGCGTTATTTCATCACTGTGAATACCTTGAAATACTTGGCCAGACGTTCAATCCTGAAGTCGTTGGTAGACTCTGGTGGCATAGTGAGGTTTCTAGAGACCTCTGAATTAGGCAGCATTGCTTCTTCTTTGTTCGAAGATGATAATTAATCATGATAATGTTATTAAAGCCAATTGTCCTTTGTGTCGATAAGTGTCTGTCGACATTTTTGCAATGCAAAACTGCAGAAGCAGAATGACGTGTAGGAATATTATTAAGCTATTTGATAAGCCGACTTGTAATTCATTCCGGGGTCTCTGGAATTGGAATGGTTTAGATAAAGGTTCGATATAATCAATGCAAAAGAAAAATATGATGTGCGTAGGGCCCCTTGGGCTTGAATTTCTTGATATTCATGAAGTCCTTCCTCGTAACCAGCACGGGTTCCAAGCACATTTTAGCACCGTTACCCAACTGATTGAGCATTTAGAGCGCAGGTCATTGAGAGGCTTGTGAGTCATGAGTCAGTCGATGTAGTGACATACATTATGTCAAGTCGGGTGTCCCTCAGGGCTCCATTTTTGGTCCTCTCCTTTTCTACATCTTCATATCTCCTCTTCAGACGCTCAGTAGTAGTAACGTGAGTATCTCTTCCTATGCTGATGATACAAAATTAGTAGTTAGGAATCGTCAGAATTCCGGTTGTCTGATAGAGATCTTAGACGAAATCATGCCATTAGCCTCTCCACAAGGGTTGGGATTAAATAAATTTAAATTTTCAAAATCAGGATTGCTAGAAAGCTAGGAAAGTCCAAGGACTAGCCGTTTCCAACGTAACGTAAAAGGTGTTAGATATTTCTTGTATTTCAGACTAACACGAATAGCGATTACGACAGCATTGTCAATGCAACTTTAATGGTCAGATTCACTGAACCTTGATTGTTCTCTAACACTCACTCCCTATCCAGGTTGTCTGATCATTCCAATATGCTGCCTCAATTCTTTGAATTGAAGTCCTGATAACGACTTGGTGAATATATCTGCCAATTGTGTTTCAGACGATGTATACTCGATTTTTATGATAGCTTGTTCGATTTTCTCTCGTATGAAGTGATACTTAATGTCAATACGGTTACTTCTGGGGTGGAAAAGTAAATTTTTGTTCAGAGCAATTGCTGGTTGGTTATCCTCCTTGATCACTGTTGGTTCAATCACACTTTGTCCGAACTCTCCCATGAGTGTTCTACACCACAGAGCCTCTTGAGCTAATGGGCTGCTTCTTGCTCTTCCAAGATATGGGGCATCCGGAAAAGGAAAATAAATATCCGGAAGTGGATTTCCGATCGAATGCATCGCCAGTGAAGTCTGCTTCACAAAAACCCAGTAGCTTGCCAGCGACTTATTTTCGGATTGGTACAAACCCGAGCGACAGCACAAACGGAAAAAGCAATATCTGGACGTGTGCGTTCTGAAAGATAAATTAGTCCACCAACAATTGATCTATAAAAGGTGCAATTTACCGACTCTGTCTCCTAATTATCTGATGACGGTAAGGACATTGAGCAGGTCTCATCCATAAAGGATTTAGGTGTAGTCCTTCAAGATAATGGAAAGTTCGATGAGCATATCCAGTTGAAAGTTGGTAAGGCTTTTCAAACATGTGGTTGGATATATCGCACGTTTAAGTCCAGAGATAGTGTCACGATGCTAACTCTGTACAAGTCGATTGTTCAGCCGCATCTTGAATATGCCTCTCCCATTTGGGCTCCAATTAGTTCAGCAGGTTTGCAAAAGCTCGAGCAGGTCCAAAGATGTTTTACTAGGAACATTGAAGATATGAGAGAGCTCTCGTATTGGGAGAGGTTAGAAAGGTTGGGATTGTACAGTACTCAGAGAAGGTACGAAAGGTATCTGATATTGTACGTTTTCAAAAGCATTCATGAGCTTTGTCCCAACCCAGGATTTAGGGTCAATTGTAGTGACGGTAGAGGCTTAATGTGCGTTTTGAGAGCACCTTCAAGCCCTCGAGAATCCAGGCTAGTTAAAACAATGAAGTCCAACTCTCTTCTTTCTCGGGCTCCTTCATTGTTCAATTTGCTGCCCTCAAATATTCGTAGGGTTTATGTAGGGGTTGATCCAGTAGCAAGATTTAAGTCAGACTTGGACAAGTTTTTGACTAAAATTCCGGATCAACCTTATATTCAAGGATTAGCCAGATCAGCCAATTCTAATTCGTTGGTCGATCAAATAATATATATAAATAAAAGTCAAGTAAAATGAATAATCTTCTCGTCTTGAACTGCTGGGATTCCAATCCCGGTAGCGGTAAGGAAATCCGCAAAAAAAATTTGCATTGTAGAACCTGCAGAAGTCAGGACGGGATGATTTTTGATGTACTGAAATGTAGTTTGCATTGAATGTGGGGTGTTATGTATTATTCATAACCATTTCTTAGAACACCTATATTTTCTACTGCATTCATAATACATTTTTGCACTTTAACGAGTTACGAGTTCAAAATGGGTGCTAGTTATCCCGAGAAATTTACTACCTGTCGACACAACTAAGCACCAAGACAACGTTCTCACTGAACTTCCCAACTTCATATTTGACATAAATTAGACTTGAATCTCTGATAATGAGTGGAGGATTCCTTTGCAAATGATTTTGCATGATGAATATGGAATCAAAATGAAAGTTTGAAAGAATTCATTATGTCCTCACCGTTACCGCCGATGGCAAAAACTGCCATGAGCCGTTAAGACAATCTTGTTCGGCTCGGACTAGATCTGTAAGTTGTGACAGTCGAAGAAACCCAACAACTCTAGTGTTGTATGAGCAGAAACTTGTTCCTTCCCTTTCCGTAAAGTGCTTGCACCATCACGAGGAAAATTATAATTCGAGACCCATCATTACAACATGACTGTTCCGTTCCTGTACATTTTAGATAACTGGTTTGTGCCTGTCGGGGCTAGATGGTTTTGCCAGTCTATCGTTTGGTAGCACTGTTTTGGGTTTGTCAAGGAAAAGTTCGTTTTACGTGCCCCCAAAAGTTAGCTCAAATACTGGACCCAAAAAAGGGGCTCCAACAACTAGCTCGATCAAGTAAGTTTGATGTACTGTAAAGTGCCAGAAGAGAGCCTTTGTACACCAAAGGTTTGGATATGTGGTTTCTAATAAGAATTTGGAGACACTGTCAATGATTCAGATTTACACCACAGATGTCATGATTACTTGACGGTACATAATAGCTTTGAACGAAAATACAGCCAGAGATGTCCATTAATTTAATGTCTTTACTCTTGAAATCCAGACATTTGGCTGATGGGCATGTTTTTTGATGATTTATAAATAAAGTGTTTGCCAAGTTGAGTAAACATATTTTTTCAAAATTGTATCATTTATCATTCCGGTTATTACTTAGAACCTAGACAGGCCCTAGTCCACACAAGTAACAAGACGAGGCCTATTTAAAGGCCATGAACAAGCCATTTTTAGTCAAGGATCAAAAGTCAAACAATGCTCTTCATCTGGCAGTGTCGTATTACTCAATTTGGCCGCAAAGTACAGCAAAGCCTGCAAAACAATATTCTACTTACATAAAGCCTTGATGATCACACTCACCCACACCTATACGGGCTTTAAAGCCCCTATTCTTACTCAGAAATTGCTCCTCGTTCAGTCATCATCTGGAGGCATGTATGAACGTCAAGAACAGAGCTGATTAATAACTTAAATTGGTCAATGCCACAAGAGTTTGCAAATGAAATTTCGGCTAGATCGGTTCATCATTGACAGAAATATGACCATTTGAAACTTTTTGGTCCTATAACCAGTTCTTTTTTGACAAACCGGGTATTTAAAATCAGACTTGGGCAAGGTTTTGACAAAAATGCCAGGCTAAACATGTATTCAAAGAGCACCAGACCTGTTAACTCTAATTCATTGGTGGGTTCTGAAATTTCACTGTAGGGATAAGTATGCATGGAGCTCTATTCTGAGTATCGGTTACCAAGTCCGCTAAAGCGCCATATTTTAAAGTTTTAAAGGCCTAAGCAGTCCTAAGAAAGGCCAATGCTGCAACCTCTGTGACTCCTCTAATGTTATCTTTCACTAATTCTTGTTTCCGAAGTATCGATGAGATAACAATCGTGACAATAAATGTGTGAGCCCATCATGAAAAGGCCCACTTTTCAGCGTGTGTTCTTTCATCCAGGACTTAAAATCGTAGTGCTACACACATATTTAGTTCCCTACAGTAAAGAACATGTTTGAACACAAAACATTGACGAAGGAAAAATTTTTGGAGATTCTTCAACGGAAAGAAAATACTAAAGACGTGAAATTGGTCCGCATTGATCTAGCACCTGGTGCGGAGAAAGGGCAAAACTATATGGGACAAGTGGTGTCTTGTCACTTGGAAGCTAAAGTCAATGGCAAATCCAAGACATTTAAATGGATGGCCAAAGTCCCGTTGGATGATCCCGACAAATTTGCTTTCCTTCGCATGTTAGTCATGGAACAAAAGGAATTGGGATTTTATGAAGAACTCCTCCCAGCATTGAATGCCTTGATTGCCAAAAAGGGGGCAAAGATCGACTTGAAATTCTGTCCTTTTGTTTATGGTGAATTCGTACAAAACATTCCCAAAGAAGATTGCGTTCATGGGTCAATGATCGTTATGGAACATCTTGGACCAATGGGATTTACGGAGCCGAAAGCCAAGAAATCTGGACTTGATTTGGACCACGTGAAGCTGGTTGTCAAATCTTTAGGCCAATTTCATGGGACCTCGCACGTTTATTACAAATATAAACATGATGGTCTTGACCAAATTGTGGAAAAGGAACCTATCCAAGCTAAAGATTATATGAGTGATCCTAAAATGGCGGCCATCATGGAACCATTCTCTGTCGGATTTATGGAAAGCTTTTACAACGCCTTATCGAGTTCTGGGCCTAAAGGAGATCAATACTTGGCCTCCTTTAGACGGTTTTCAAAGGAAAAAATCGACCCTTTTAAGCTGCGAGACCAATTGACTCGTCCAGACGTATGTCGCTTCAATGTCCTTTGTCATGGAGACCCGTGGTTCAATAACATGCTCTTTAAGTAAGTTTCCTTTTGTGCCCAGACTCTCATGAGAGCGTTTTCTTTTTTATGGAATATTCTTCTTAATTCTAGATACGACGGGGACAAGCCAAGTGATGTTTGTTTTGTTGATCTGGCACTCACAAAATGGGCCTCGCCTACAATTGATTTGTCATACTTTCTTTTCCTTTCGACCACACCTGATCTTCGGAAAGCTCACATGAGTGACATCCTGAAATGTTACCACGAGTCATTGACATTGACTCTCCAAGACTTGGACGATAATCCGACGCCTTTCAGTTTAACGTAAGGATTCGAAATGATTTTGGGCGCCAACTTGATTGGTTTGATATGAAGCCCCGGAGTCTTTTATGATGTTTTCAATAGTGTTCAAGTAACTGACAACAAAAAAAGGAAATGATAAGACCCTTGCAATGTTTTCAGTGAATTGATCGAGGACTATAGGAAATGCTCATTCTTCGGATTCATGATGGCCATGTTGATGTTGCCCACGATGCTTGCCAAAAAGGAGGATGTTGTGGGTTCAGACGAATTTGCCGGAGATTTCAGTGATCCCAAAGTCATTGAAGAAATGAACAAGTTGTCCATTGAACGCGCTAAGATCACCATGGCCAAAGACCCACTTATTGGTCATCGAATTTCGTGCTCCTTTTTAGAGATGGTTGACTATGGGTACTTCACTCTGTAGTCTGACTTTTGACATACCCAAACCTATAAATGAAGATGTTTCCTTGATGAAACTGCTTTTGGTACCACGTTTCCTGTTTTAGTTTCTTTAGTTTATATTTTAGTTGTCCTAATATTCTTTGCCTCGCCTCAAAAGCTTAATATCACTAACAGTATCTCCTCTTATGCTAAAGCAAGGATGCCTATAACAAAAGGTCTCTCTGGCTAAAGGCACGTAGTTAGTTTTTGGTAGGAATGGCCAAGATTCCTGTAGCCTTGCAAAGCACCTAGATCGAATCTACTCTTGGGTTACTGAGAGCAAAAAGGCCTTCTTCGCATTCCGTTCAATGACCTTTGGGCCAACCAAAAATTACTTTGAAACTATCCACTTGAAATTACATATTAGTAAGTAATCCAAAGCTTATTACGAAGGTCCCGGTAACCAAAACCCACTTATCAGATCACAACTTTTGAAGCTGTCACCCACTCTAATATGGGTTTTCATTTGGTATTGTTTGGGTAAACAAAGTTAACAGTTCAAAGCATGTCTTTCACCACGATCAAGTGCCATTCCTCACAGACTACTTATCAGAGCGTGACTTGATTTCTAATATGGAACGCGAGCTCAATCTTAACGAAGCTATTCAGCGGATGACCAAGGTATATGAATAAATGTGCGTTGGTTTGAAGACACTTCAACGAAAAATACCTGGTGGAGAAGGGATCAAATTGTTCTTAGCATAGGAAAAACACTTTCAAACACGAATGAACTTGATTCACAGATGGAAATTGGTCAAACCAAAATTAATACAGAGTCCAAAATTGAAGACAAACTGAAAGCTATTGAGATTGAGGACTTAATTGAAAGCCAAGAACTATAGACGGAATCCAAAGTGATTGAAGATGTAAAAACTAATCCTAAGCTTATAAGTCCTAAACAAATTCTAGAATATTGTTAAACCCCAAATAGGGCTCTCTATCGGGACCAATGGTGCATCTGAATCGAATCTCAAAGAAATGACCTCTACTCTTGGAGAATAGTTTGTGGAAATCCCTTGGCACTCCAGCAGGTAGCAAATAAAGCCCGTTTTACGATAATCCTTCTAGTTTAAAGATGTTAGTATTAACAGGCTTGATACCAAGGTGGCCTAGAAAATCACTCATATGTTCAAACTCCCCTGGACTTTATCGGATCACGGCACGATTCTTGAGCAAATGTTCAAATGTGCTTAGCTCAATAATTTTTACTTGATGCAAAATTCATTGGATCAAACGGAATTTCCAAAGTGTTTGAAAATTGCCCACTTTTCAAAGTTTCAAAGAAGCAAAAAAAAAAATCAAAAACCTGTCAAATTTTCTTCCCTTGTTTCATAAATCCGTTACAAAAGAATAATTAAGCCTCAAAAGTTCGAGTGCCCTCCCAAAATTAGATATTGACGTCATCTTCCTTTAATACTTCAATGTCTCGAGGTCGCAATTTCTCTGGAGGTCTATCCATTTCTCGTCGCATACCCCGGTAGGCTTTAATATCTGTAAGAATTGGGGCTAAAACGATGATATAGGCCTTACCTTGGTGTCATGGTCTCATTGGGAGCTTGATGAGATGACTGCTTATTACTTGACTAGATCAGGTTTAAATATACATCGACTAGATTGATAGGTGCGAGCATGAGCATAGGTACAATCACACCATCTCCCTTTTCGGGGAAGGGATGATATTCATCCGGGTCACGGGTCAACCATCGGAGTCACGGGCCAACCATCGGGGTCAGGGGCCAACCATACGGGCCACGGGCCAACCATCCGGGTCACGGAGTGAAGCGGGCACCACGGAGCCATCCGCACACTGGTGGGAAATCCACGCCCTGGCTGGCATGTTGTCCATGTCGTCATCCAACGTCCATGTTGTATCACCAGTTCAGCTCCAACTAAACTTGGACGGCTGAAAAACTTGATCCATAGGAGAAAAAATGGGTTGACAAGAATTATTTTTGCTACAGCCTAAACCTTGTGATGTTCCACCCTTTAATTTTGACCGTCTATGCCGAGCAAATCTTCTTGGCTTGGATAGCGTGACTAAAGTTTTTTCAATTTCTGGTCGGGGGTTAAGTTCAATTGTTTCTAAGTTTTCTATTATACTATTGGAGTACATTTGGCGGCGTCAAGTTTGCCCAAGATAACGTCATCCATGCTATAGGATAACGTATACTTTGTTCCCAGAAACTCGCAATGCACAAAATGCGAACATGTCAATAAAGCGTTGATCAAGCCGGCAAGCACAAAGAACGTTCATACTGAACTTTCCATGATCGTCTTGAGGTAGCTTGGACACAAACTATTGATTATGAGTGAATGATTCTTTTGCGAATGATTTTGTGAACATTAAATTGTTGGCCTTTCAAAGACATGACGAGGATAATGACGTGGCATTAGGTTCGCTATGCAGAGTACAAAATAGATAGATAGATAGATAGATAGATAGATTTATTTCAGGAACACTTTGATCATGATTAAGTAATGTCGGAATTTTATCATTGCGTTAGCATCTTGATACATCAAAAATTTCATAAGCATGTAATTCCTCAGGTTCTGGGTAAGCAAAAGCTTGTTTTCACCAGGACCTGGGCAAATTAACGAAGACATGACATAGATAGTCAATAATGTTACAGAGGCCAAGCTGCAACACGATAACGTGAGTTGGAAGAATTACAAAATCAAATTGAAAGGCTTATGGAAAATCATATTGGTTTGAAGTTATAAGAAAAGAAGGGACTAAGAAAAAGATACAGAAAGAAGAACATGAAAAACAGAGCAAAGCAAATAATTTCAGTGTTAATTTGTTATGTTTACTAGAAAATGTGAGACGACTTCAGGAATGGGAGGAAAATGCATAACAATATTGAAAAGGAACTTTCACTAATATCCTGAACTGCACGTTAGCCAAAGCAATTGAACTCTTCATTGAGCGGAAGTAGTGGTTTCTGCCTATTTTAGGTGTGCTTAATCAAGACACTTTTAGAGAACAATATATAGCAAAAGGGTGTTCTTTAATGAATATGCACCAAAGCAACATTCACACTGAACTTCCCCTCTTGGTAAAAATAACAACTGAGACTAATTCATGTTTTAAACATGATTCACAATGCTATCCAAATACACACTCTGTTCCAGTCGATTGTTCAGCCACATGTTAAATATGCTTTGCCCATTTCGGCTCCCATGAGTTCAGCAGGTTTGCAAAAGGTAAAAAAAAATGGCAAAAGATTCTTCACCAGGAACATCACAGGAACACTAAAAGAGTTGGGCCTGTACAGTGATCAGAGAAGGTACGAAATGTTTCTGATATTGCGCGGCTTCAAAAGCATCCATGAGCTTGGTGCCAACCCAGGTTTTAGGGTCAATTCTAGTGACCGTCAGGGCTTAATGTGCATTTTTAGAGCACCTTCAAGCCCTCGGGAATCCAGGTTAGGTCGAACAATGAGGTCCCCTTCTCTTCTTTCTTGGGCTCCCTCTTTGTATGATTTGTTTGCCTCTAATATTTGTATGGAAAAATAGGCCTTGTTGATGCGGCAGCATATTTCAAGTCAGGTTTGGACCAAAAATTTAAGTAACGGTCCAGGTCAACCCTACATTTAAGGATTAGCTCGGTCTGTCAACTCCAATTCTTTGATAGACCAACTTACACTTTAACTTTAAACGGTGAAACATAGACGAATTATAATCTCTCATTTTGATAGTTTTGGAGTTCATATGCCCTGTAGGGGTTAGAGGGGCCCATGTAAAAACAAACCTGGAAGATAAACATGTCACATAAATTTTGTCCCAGTCCAGGTTTTAGGGTAAATTCTAGTGACCGTAGAGGCTTAATGTGCGTTTTGAGAGCACCTTCAAGACCTCGCGAATCCAAGCTAGTTCGAACAATGAAGTCCACTCTTCTTCTTTGCCCCTTCATTGTACAATTTGCTACCTTGTAATATTCGTAGGTAATCCGTAGGCGTTGTAGATCCGGTAGCATTCTTCTAGTCAGACTTGGAAAAACTTTTAGGCAGCATTTCAGATCAACCCTACATTCAAGGACTAGCTCGATCTGCCAACTCAAATACGTTGGTAGACCAAATATCATATAAAGATTAAAAGGTAATAAATCGATGAACTATAACCTTTCATTTTAATAGTACGAGGGTTTACAAAAAAAAAAATGTAAACGAAAACCTGCAATGGAAAAACAGTGTTAGACGTTGCCAAGCCGGTACAGCTTCGCTGTTAGAAGCCTGTGCCTTTAATCATTATGCAAATGTGGAGACTTTGGAAATTTGACGCAACATAATCAAGCTAAACCAAGATTTTCGAAGCTTGACAACGTCACATTGAATCTTGTCTTGCTGTCAACGGAAATTAATTCAATAGAATAAGGGAACGAATTTCTGAGTATCAAGAGTGCATTGTAGCGAGGAAAACCTAAAAAACTCAAGAGCACAGTATGTTTATAAAGTATTGATATTGAGTCAAATTATCAATACGCTGACAGAACTGCGCAAATTGCCCCGATTGAGTTGAGAGGCTCTGTTTTCGATAAAGTACATTCTTCCGTACTTTTCTGCTGTTCCGCAAGCACAACCCAATTTCTGGACAAACATAGTTATTTGATCCCGAATTACCTTGCATACAGGGTGGGCATTTCTTTTCGAACATTGTTGTCCACCTTTGTCCAAAAGTGTCCAAAAAGGGTGTCCAAAAGTGAACAAAAGTGGACAAAAGTGTCCAAAAATACGAAACTTAAAAACTGCAAACATGTAAGTAAATCACTTGTAAACTTATGTCTTCTTTAAAGAATAGCTCATTGATGGCGCCAAAAGAAGAACAAGCCAAACCTTTACAGTTTAGCTCTAAAATACCAAAAAAATCTTTTTTATCTAACCTCAGACAACAAGCAGGGACTAAAGCCACCCTCTGTCAATGTATGGTTGGCACAAAGCACTCAAAAACTGGGAAAATTGTATGTCATATTCTGATTACATAGCTTCATTTACTCAACACCGGTAGTTTTTGCAACAATGTTTTTGTCTAAAGTCATGAATCATTAGAGACTTCTTGTTAGAAAATATAACATCCGGTCCAATTGATAAAGTTTGAAATTAGTATATTTCCTACAATAATGATTGCTTTTATTCTTAAAATATTGTTTGGAAAGTTTTTTGGATTTTGAAGATGCATTGAATATCAGTAAATGAGAAGAATTCCTATATGCTTATATGTTTATAGCTGAATTTAGATAAAATGAGTATGGTCAAAAACATGTTTAACTCAAAATGAAAGCAACAACTAAAATTTGCGACATTATCAACCATGCCTTTTCTACAAGTTCCTTCAGGTTTCATTCTGCTATATTCCGCCACATTTTTGGTTTACCGCCAATTGAAATTTAACGCCGCAAACGACTTTTTCATTCCGCCATGTTTGAGTTATTTGGCGGTGAATTCCTCCACCTGGCAACCCTGCTTAGAGCAATTAGATGTGAAAAGAGTGAATGTTTCCGAAGTGAAAAATGCAAAAAAATATGTAATAAGAGGATGGAATTGATGACGTCAAGTTTAATGGGATAACTATGTGATGTTTCTCTGATGTCTCATATTTCGTAGACTTAGTGACAAAAGCATTGCAATCCAATTGAGTATTGATGGAACGTCTTCATAGAGGTAGTGTAAGAAAGATCCATAATTAACCTTTCGACATTACCTTTTAAATGAACTGCAACCGATATCATGCTAAATCATTTCTGAATCTTTAGGCAATGCTCTAGCATACCCACAAATACAAAATCCTATATATTTATTGGCTGATGTAATTTCAGGCGACTTTTGTTCTTGGCAAACCGTGATTGGGGACAAGAAAATTTCTGATGAGAAAGAAGTCTAAGTTCAGTCGCAGCCCCGTCCTGGATCTTGCATTCAAACACCAAAATCCTTGTTTCCGTTCTAACTTCAATCCTATGACTGATTTTATTTGTTCAAAATATCGGGCTCTGATCTCTCACTATGTTAACCCATGGAGTACCTGAGTACTGGAGCCGAAAGCTAGAACGAATTTCAGACGTCTTCCAGAGAGGTTTTGTATGTGATACAGTAAAAATCGGATATAAGAGCATCGGTTATAAGAGCAGGATTGTGAATCCCAAAATCAAATTGTATAGTAAAGTCTAGTAAAGTAGCATTGGATATAAGAGCACAAAATTTTGGGCCTCAACGGATATAAGAGCAGAATTGAAGGCGGCAAAATATTTATTTTTATTTTCATAAAAGCAAGTTTTCAGCCGCTTTCTCATAAAAGCAAACAAATTATGTACATAAACATACAGCCAACACACTGCCCTCCTTGCATTTTGTTTCATTTTTCTCGATTTTTATGGTTGCGTTTTGTTTGGACCGTAAAACCACATCAAATTATGGCTTAAAAATTTGTTTTCTGTCATCAGTTTTTCGTCTGGAACCGCGGAACTGGAGCATCGGATATAAGAGCAGAAATGCACGGCCCCAAAGCTGCTCTTATATCCAATTTTTACCGTACCTCCTTATCAGATGTATTTACACTGAGAGAGTGCTCAATGAACTCCCAGTTCAAGCATTCAATAGTGACCTTTAAGCTATAGCTGACTGATGACGTCATCAATTAAATAAACTTCCTGGGCGGTCACTTTTTTTTAAAATTTATGTTCAAGAATCTATCTGATACTTGCAGTAGGTGCCACTGGGACTAAATTTCATCTCAAAATAAGCCCTCACAAAACCATGCAGGGGTACCCCATCAGAAAACGTACCTCTTTTAAAACTATCTGTCAAATCTTGTGTATGTTACCATTCATTTTTTGTGCGTTCTGCCTATATATATGGAATACTTTGCCTGTATCCCTGAAACGTTCTTGAACAGTGAGTGGGTTGAAAAAACTTTTCATCCTATTTAAAAGTCTTTATTGCGAGATTCTTTTTCTCGTTGGATCACAATAGTTTTTACAACCTGTTCAATTTTACACATATATTGTCCCAATTATGGTTCCTAATTGTTAGTCTATTCTTAAACCCCCTCTGTTACTATCAATTTGATTGTTGAGTGGTTCACACAATAAACAATGCTAGTCATATTTATTATGATGTCTCATTCAAATCAGATATTTTATTATTCTCATCATTTAATGCAAGTTTTCCTTGTTAATCCAAGTTAATGCAGTGCCTAAATGCCTGGACGCATTTGTTAAGGCCAAAGGGGGCTATTGTAAATATTTATATATTGAGTTTCATGTACTATGGGTGCAGACATTTTTTTCGTTCAATGAAAACTTGACAATTTTTCATTTACAAAATAAAATAACAAAATATGTGTCCTAAGCTTTTCTTGTCACCCTGTAAATAATTGACTCAAGATTCCTGCCAAGATGGATCGGACTGTTCTAAGGATCCCCATTTATTAGACTACACACTTATATTAGGAAATGAGCAATGACAAATGACCGCCCAAAGAGGAATCAAAATGCAGGTTTCGTGGCCATCTTTCTAGAAAAATTGAGTTTGACATTAGCTTAAAGGTTTACATTGGGAGAAAACTGAATCGTCTTCTAGCGACATTTAGGGAGCTTTCCTCTCTAGTACTGACCTACTCCATGAATAACCATAGCCTCTACCTTGTCTGTGGCTTCCTCGTTGACCTTGAAGGGCCATATAGGGCGTTTCCGCTCTCTTAGAGTTGGCATGAGAAAAAAAGCCTTCGGGTTCGACTGCTCTACAATACTTTTTTTGCACCTTTTAACGCTATTAAAGTTAGCAGGTCAGCATGTCTAGATTCAACCTGTTTATAGGCGCGGTTAAGAATTTTCAGTCCTTATCTGTTCTTTTCGTTCAAGGGGAAGAAACCTTAATTTTCAGAGCACACTGTATTTCATATTCAATAATGGGATAGCTCGCCTAGCAACTTCTTTTCTACTTGGCATGCTCCTGAAACCAACACACTGCCTTGCATTATTCTGTGAACCATGAGCCAGTTCACTACTATGATGAAAGCCAAACGACCGTGTTTGATTGGGGGCACTTTTTTCATTGGTACGTATAGGTTGAACGTGCAACTCTAGACATTACAATCTTTCATTTGATCCCTAATAGGACTGGTTAGCCACGTGCTCGGAGAATGTATTCCACCAAATAAGAATTATGAATTGAAATTCAATGATTATTATCGTTACGTGACAGAACCTGCCTTCTTTAGCGACGCTATAGAGTTATGCAAGCGGGATGGAGGGCATCTCGGCGTGTTTCAAAGCGAGGATGAATACAAGGCGCTGCAATTTTATGGTAAATATATTTGAAGTTCGAACAGTTTTTTTACAAATCATATTAGAGTTTTTTATGACTAGCCACTCATCGTCTGGCGTGTAGCATGTAATAAGAGACACCAAATTGTAGTAATGGGATCAACTCAAATTTCAAATTCAAGGATGCCAGAAAACTTGGAAAGTGAAAGCATCAGCCAATTCTATCAAAACGTAAGGGGTCAATTTTGAGCAAAAAGCAACCCTGGTTTGACAAAAGAAAACTATCGGTTACTTTTTAAGCCTAACTCAAGGGCTTCCGACATTCCAGCAATAATGGCATAAGCCAATGAAAATGTAAATTGGTAGCCCTAGTCGCAACCTCCCATGATTATTTATCTTAATCTCCCCCAGCACACCTAAGTTCTACCGGTGTACAAGCAGAACTTGGGCCACCTAATAAGCAGAGATCCGTCGTTTATTGGGGGAGGGGGCACGCACCAACAACAGGTACAATCACAGGTACATTGTCGTTTCATGGTCTGCGCAAATTACTGCTATTCTTGCATGAGTTGACTTAACTTGCTCTGGAAGAAGAATATCTGTGAAGGTTTAGCCTCACTTATTTTCCCCAAAGTGTTGGTATACACTGTAAACCCAAGTTTGGGCAAGTACTCATTTGGGCAAAGTCAGCATCAGGCTACCTGCTGTGGTATGCGGTAGTGTACGATTCAAATCAGTATTCACATCTTGACTAAGCTTGCCTTCAGCATCTTCTAGTGGAAAGTCTAATAGCATCGACCCAAAGGTCATTGAGCGGAAGTCCATTCTATTCAGTGCCATATTACTCATAGCAACCCAAGAGTAGATTTGGTTCAGAAGGTTCCAGGACAACTCGACCCAGCGGGCAACTCGACCCGGGGCAAATCGACTCAGGGCAACTCGACCCAACGGACAACTCGACCCAGTGGAGTGGACAACTCAACCCATTACAGATATTAGGCCCAACATGTTGGCTTACAAATAGTTCATACTTATGGAGCAAATTTGGAACTGTAATGTAAAACATGTCAAAATTTGAAAGGATTTACACAATTCATCATTTGATCTTTAAAAGCAAGTTATGTTTACATCAATCAAGGTGTGAAAATCAAGTTTGATAATGTTTTAATCAAACTTGATTTTTTATTTAATGCCTTACTGATGCTAACATCTTTGCATGCACATCGAATGCTGATTCATCAAGCTTTAGTTTTGTTCCATAATCATGTTTTTTTGGCCAATATGTTGTTTAGTCATTGTACTGGGTCGAGTTGTAGTGGGTTGACTTGTTCGCTGGGTCGAGTTGTCCGGTCACCGGTTAAGAACCTTTTCCAGACTATCGGAATCATGACCATTCGAATGATTCATGACTCTCCAGTCTCTCAATGACCTGCTCTATAAGCTTAATCAGTTGAGTAATCATGTTAAAATGTGCTCGGAGTCCTTGCTGCCAGAGAGTACTTGTATATTTTATTGTCACTAGTATTTAATACTCTGTATTTTCAGAAGCACATATTAATTTGTAGGGTCAATTCAGGCTTGCGAGTGTATTCAAGCCCTTGAGAATCCCTTATGGTTTGAGCAATACAGTCCACGTCTGTGTTATCAATTCTTACGTCAGACTTCAACACGTTTTGAAACAAAATTCTTTTTCAACCTTTGAATCCAAGAACAGCCAGATTAACCAACTTTTTCCTTCATAAATCAATTATGAAGTGGATATAAATCCTGGTAATATCCACAAGAACATTTGCACACAACAAATAAACTGCAACTTTCGTAGAACTTGCTTGCTCGGTACATTGGTACTGTACTCCTAAAAGCGTTGCAATAAGATAACGGGATCAAACTAAAGTTTTGAAAGTTGTTTCAGCGTCTTAAATATTCATGATCTAGGTAGACCATCATTATCTATTCATGCCAAGTCAATATCGTTGGTTAAGGTATGATTCTGTTTAATATGTGCATGCACTCAATTTCGTTTGTGCTTGATGTGACATGATGAAAAGAATCACAATTGACTCCCAAGGTGGGTTTCGAACCCATTTCCTCTCGAAATCCAAGTCGTGTCTCTATTAGGTACATTAGACCTCTCAGCCACCACGGTTCTTTGAACCTTAAATCGCATTCAAAAGGAATTAATCAGACCTTATTTCCTTGCAAAGTTGAGCAAACATGAACAATAATTTGGCGCTCGCTCTAGTACATAAATATAAAAGGGGAAAGGAGGTCAACAAAAACTCTTTGTTGCCCCCAAAAGAAGGGTTGTTTCTAATTGGAGGGCGGATCTGAAAGTTTTTTCACCTAGAAATACTTTTTTTACCTTTTGCGATTTTTTTTGCTGTAAAACACTTTTCATGGAATATTGTTCAAATGCCACTTTTTCTTCAATTTTGAATTGTAAGTATCAAACTGCTGTGAATATCACGCCGAAAATTTTGAAGGCACGAACATTGAACTTACGTTAGGTGCATCCAGTCTAAGTGCCTGGAGTACGATGTCAATTTCCAGCATGACGGTGCGCCCGCCCAAAAGTCCGAACTTGTGCAAAAGTGGTACATGGCTAATTTCACCCAATTTTTGGGACAAGTAAAAGTGATTGCCCTCAAACCTATGGACTTCTCCTTGTGGTTCATTCTTGTGACCATGGCGTGTAGTGTAAGTCACAGCTATGTGACCAGCCTCAGAGTAACAGTAGTATAGGAGGAATGGGCCAAAATCTCAGAGGACACAGTCCGTGCAGCTTGTGCTCTTGTTCCACACCAATTTCAGGGTAGAGTCTGACAAACAGGCGGATGTGCTGAAATCAATCAACATGAAAAATGTCGGTACATATACCAAAAGAATTGCCAGGCAAAATATCGTTTTGGTCAGACTATTTTAAAGTGAATTAGAGCAATTTCCTTTTTTATTTTTTCCCTAGCTGTAAGCTTACCCTGTAAATGGAACTTTCAAACTAATTCAAGGGAATTTGGTTTAGCTCATTGCTTTCAAAATTGAAACATCATGAAAAAGTGAAACTAAAAGCAAGAATTTCTGCATTTTGCAAATTTCTTAAAACCCTCCAAAGTTAAGTTTGATAACGAAAACATAAGTTCTCCATACGGCAGGAGAATTAGATAATACCTCTGAGTTTGCTTCTATTGGAAAGTTCAAGCATTGCATCAACAAGAAAGATATGAAAAGACAAAACATTATCTTGTTCAGAGAATCCATCAGCGCAAGATAAAAACTATGTTAAAGTGTACAAAATTTTGGAATTGTGATCTACCTGGTAGCTATGTTTCATGAGAACTAAAACTGTTTCAAACTTGAATGATCCAGGATGGTTATTTTTCGAATTATTTACCGGCTTAAATTGCGTAGAGATAAGAAATGAGGCTATCCCGTCTTTGCTCACGCTTGCAAAGCAAGCACCAGTGCCGGCAATTCAATGCTTTGATTAGGAGCAACATTCGGTTTCATATAACTATAACTATCAGAGGTGAGTCAAAACATCCAACAAATTGGTAAACTTTTTCACACTTTTCTGCACTTTTTCAAGACAAAACATTCACATTCGCCCTCTAGTTCTAATAAACATGATTCAGCAAAGTGAGTTTGGCTTCAAGAAAATCTATAAGAACTTTCTCGGATTGGAGTTTTGGAACCCTTCCTTTGGTGGCTGATATGGATTGATTATTAAATTGAAACAACAAAAAAAAGTTCCAAACCATTTTCTCCTTTTCTCTCTCATTGAGGATCCAAAAACCGTTATTGCTCCAATGGCTGACCTGCATCCTAACGTGGAGGAAAGAAATAATTTCAGGAGCGATGCGGGGGCAAACTCTCTCGCCAAATTTTAGCTAGTAAATTTCATGTTTTGTTCTCCCATGTAATAGTGAATAGTTGAAACACTCTTCTATGAGATGAGATATTTTGCATTTTAAACTTAAACTTAATTACGGCTGAATTGGCTTGCTGTTAAGACTAGTCTTGGTCGTGGTAAGTCCATAACTTCAATTGGTCAATGATCCATTTCACTTCTCACTTGCACCTCCACAAATTGTTCTCCCGCCGATTGTTGTAGCAGGAACTCAAATCGCGTTGCTAATTAGCAAGTTACTCTTTTACAATATCTATAAAACATATTTTTAACTATTGGATATGGATTGAAAGTTTTCAAAGCAAAGTTCATGATTATGAAACTTTTTTCCACACCCACTCAGAACCACTCACTGATTGCATGATTAACCAAGGACACTAAAAAATTGAAATCTAGTGTACTGTGCTTTGGTATTCCTCTGTGCCCCTGAAATAATGCCTGCCGTTCATGAAAACTTCCCTAAAAAGTAGAAATCTGAACTCTACTAAAAAATAGCTCATTCATTTTCCACCAATGCCTGATGCTTTTGTCAAATGTGCGGATTGAGACAAAATTATCAATTTTTCCTCCCAAACATTCCAAAATGTTAACATTTATGTACATGTTCCTTCTTTTGCTTATTCCTTACATTTCTTTTATATTTTGTCAGTGTAAGTTCCTCATCAATTAACAAAATTATTTTTGTTTATTTTCTATCTATGCATGTTTTTGAGCCAGTTTTGCGCAATATTTCACTGATTTGAAAGACGATTTGAATGTTTTTGATAAATTTGATATTCATGGGTATTTCCTTATTCTTTTGAGTTTCAAAACTAATTCTGAAATATTTACGATATGAAGGGAGTTGTACATCAAAGAGATCATTATTTGATTAAAACCACTTCAATGTACTATCTAGTATTGATAATCTTGCTTTATTGATACTAGAGTTACTGTCTTGATTCAACGCAATGGCCTAACTTGGCGGTCAGGGGAAAGCCGTGCCGTTTCCTCTCTTTAGAGTCCCTGGATTAACACAATAGCAAGAATATTAGTCCAACTAATTGAATTCGGGCTGAACCTACTTTGCTTTCGAAACCGTGCATCACTAATGACACATACTTATGAACAGGATCACTGCAAGCTTAAAAGCAACCTTTCCAATCTGCCCATTTGCCCATTTTTCAAGTCCATACTACTTCAGTTTCTCATTTAGAAAACCCACATCGGCCACATCACCCAAACCATTTTTTTTCTTTTCAAGCTAAAAAAAGTGATTTCATCCATATTGGTATCGAACCCGTTCGCGTCGCAAAGGAGTGTCTGGACAGTGCTTGCTCTCACGTAAGCACAACGTGGGTGGATGGGACACCATTTTCGTTCCAGCCTTCGTTCATGACTGGAGGCATGGTTGCTCTAGGTGTTACAGTTGCTCAATCGTCTTTCGTATACACTGGCTCTTATAAGCAAAGTCAACAATCCCGGATGTTCATCAGTTACTTGAACCAAGAATATCCATCAGTCTGTCAATTTCGTTGTCGCTGTTGGGCAAATGTGACGGTCGAGCGGGCGACACAAATCAATGAGGTTGGTCAGGGTTGGATGGATCGAGGCAAAAGTTTACGGTGAGCACGTGAAACCTATTTATTGTGAGTGCCCTTGATCACTGTCGGAACGTAAACACAATCCATACTAAATTAAACCACAGCTATATGAATCAGCTTGCATTATGTTGTTTATATCAGAACAATGTCCATGTTCGATAGATTGAGACTCAATTAATTGAAGCGTGGACAAGGGTTGAGGACAATTACTAATCGATTTGTCAGTTTTAATACTCTCTCATATCATTCTTGTTTCGCAAGGAAAAGAATAATCACGTAATTGAATTTTTCGCCAACTATTGATAAACCTATATAACGTATTAAGAGCTCAATTTTTGAGGGTGATGCACATTGTTTAACTTGCATTTTAAGAAAACCACTCACATCAGATCGAACGCTTGTTATTTAGCATTTTACCCGTAGACTCGATTCAATCTAAAAGATTTATGCGATATTCGATTTGGTTTCCAGTAAACAACACATAGGTAACGCGGAAGTAAGTTCACTCCTTCGAGTTTCCCTCTAAGTATTGTATACTCCACTTGGTGTATTTAACTCAATATCCGTAGTTGACATGTTTTGCATTAGAAACTAGATTTGATGCGACCAGAATAATTAATGTGCTATTCAATTTGGTTCCGTGTTTGTAACTTATTTCAAGGACATTTCCTTGCATCTTTTTTGTTGTGTATACTGGCCGGATGGTGGAACCCCGGCCTGCCGGCCGCTAAGTGCATTTACTAATGTATCGTCTCTAGGGGTCGGAACCATAAAATAAAGGAAAACCGAGGATTTTTATGGAAATTAAAGGACTTTGCTCTTGTTTAGACGTATTTTTCGAGAAATACAGGGTGGAAGGAAATTCAAGGCTACCTTGCCTCTATCTGACAATGTTTGTCCCCGCTCAAAGATTTGTGTGACCTTGAACCCCTAGCTTTCATTAAGAGGAACCGTTGAACACATGTAGGAGTGCTGTACTGCAAATGTAATCTAACTTTATGTAGCTTAACGGCGGTTGGTAACTTTCTACCACCTGGCAGAAAATGGTGGCAGAAAACGGCAAAAAATGGTCCAAAATCAGTGGCAGAAAATGGCAAAAATAGAAATTGTTATATCATTCTAATTATTTTAGATTCTCGTACAATAATAGTGTTGATTATAGAGACCATTCATCTACTTGGTCCTGGAACATGAAAACAGGATGCTTCAAAAATTGGCTATCACTTAGAGGCCACATCGCTGATGTAAAAGTGAGACTAAATATCTGAGCCCAAAGAGCAAGACGATCGTGAAAACAATAATCAGGCGACTTTTGCCTTAAAACCACCATAATACTTGAATAACCAAACAAATAAAAACTTTTTGTACCTTCTTATCCGTAATTTTTACGCTCTCGGTAATTATTTTGGCTGATTTTCTTAACTGAAATAGATTTTCAACTTAGTTTCCGATCCCTAATCCTCTCAAACTAGTACAAGAGGGTAACCCAGTGTGATCTGTATCAATCGAAAGTGGCCCTATTACCTTTATCCTTTCTATCTATTGTACACCTAATGGCAATTTGAGAAATTGTGTTTTTCATATTTTGGCTGAATTTACAACCCCGTTTACCGACTAACAAGAGGAACCATGAAACACCAAAGGGTAAAATAGAACTGGAGAGACCGTTAAAAATGTTACACCACAAGTACCTATGAACCTGCCTGCGCACTTCAGCAAACGAAAAATTGCCCCAGAACATCTATTGTACAAAGTGGCACAACCAGGCCACCATTTCATGTGTGAATAGTTGCATTTTTTAAGAAAATGATATCGTGATTGTGACTTAATGCGCAAACACTGCAGTCAATTTGTTATTTTTTCAAATTGTGCAACCGGTCGTCATGACCAACCAACTTTAGCCGCCTCCTCAGCCCCTATACCCATCGCAGTCATTGTTGCCTCCTTCCCGGTTTTCCCGTTTCGGCTCTTGTATACACGCTCCATGCAGTGGTCTATTCAGTGCAGTCCAAGTAGAGGTAAAAAACGCCAGTAGTTTCCGGAAATGATCGTAGCCCTTGGTTCGATTCTCTTAACCGACCCTTCTTAAGGAATCTTTTATACGCTAACCCCACCCAGAGACGGAGAAGCAATCTAATACGGACTGCCTATCGGAACCATTTGCAAATGATTTGATGGATAGCTTTGCTGGCGGGTCGAGGAACAAACCTCCGATTGTAGCACCACAACTAAAAAATGCATATCCCATGTTGTGGTACTGTACGTACATCGGAGAACCTTTGGGTGGCCATCAGCCCATTGAGGTGGCCAGCAACACATTATCGCGGTTGTTAGTCCAATTTAGAGGCCATACACGTCACTTCTAATCACGATACCACGAGAATATCTTGCCCATATAAACAGGGAATTTGTTTCTTGATCATAAAGAGATTCACAAAGAAAGGCACTAATGAACACTTTACTCATGCTGAGGCCAGTTTTTTAGACGCTGGCACCTCTGACTTAAGGCTTGGAGGTTGACCGGTATTAAGGTGGAATCCCCAAAGTAGTGAGTCGATGCTGATTCAAGACGTACATACGAGCTTTAAAAAACAAGCCTCTGGTTATTCTTTGGTGCCCCGAAAATCTCGTTTGATATTTGGAAACTTCTGATGTATGGGCTCAAACATAACACCTTTTTGAAATCGGTTAACAGTCAATCATATTTCGAGCTGCTTTGAATGATATAGTGTAACAACTAGGAGATGAATATTTTTTATCGACTTAGGAATATGTGCTTGAGCCACCGAGAAATCCATGTGTAAAAAAGCGTTTGAATATTGTGTTACCGAATTTAAAGTACTTTGCATGCAATTTGTGTCAAGAAGCTAACGCGCTGTTCATTTGCAATAGATCACAAACTTCTAGAAATATGCGCTGCGAACCACCTTCCGCCAAATCGGCCTACTCTTGATCATAGTCACTCTGAGTCACTTTCCGAAAATAAAAATTGCAAAATAAGAAGCAACTCCATTGATGGCAGGTCATTTTTACACCATTTATTTGTAAAGTGGTTGGTTTCAAAGTTACCTTGTCAAAAGATTATCTAGCTGACCAAGACTAGGCCGAAAATTTTAACTTTATGTACTGTTTCCCCTACAACTTCGATTCTGAATCTGCGTTCAGGGACAACGGATATGTGGTTACGAGCTCTTCAGATACTTGTCTTTTTTCCAAATAAAGTGCTCCGACCAACGGATGGAGATCTCAAACTTTCCTCCCGATAGATGGAACCGGCGGACATCACTGGTGTGGCCTTAGGGGGCAGTGATCAACAGTTTCCACCAATTTTGTCGTATGCAAACATGGTGAGGAAATATTAGGCGTTGGTCTTGGACATAACTTGCGAGTCTGGAGAAGAGCATATTTCGAGCGATGTTGTGGCCAAATTCATCTTTCAAGACCTGGCCTTAACTCATGGCGAAATTATGCGAGTGAAAGGGGTTGGATCGGCAGGTAAACCCACCATAGTCGCTACAAAGCAGGAAGTTATTGTGAGCGAGTGTTTTGGAACCAAAGTCGATTTCAAGCGAATTGTGGATGGAAGAAAAGGAACTTCCCGAGGAGGTTTTAGGGAACCGTTTTTGAGGTTCGTCCAAGTTCCGGAGGACGTTTCCTGCAAAGGCTTGGAGCAAGCAATAGCATCATTTGCCACTCCAACCTCTATTATCGTTGAGAAAGGACTCTCCTCTTAGTGGGTTGGGAGCAGGTAACATGAAAGTGCCTGTGAAGATTTCTGGTGAGATTTCCGCTTTTGTCTACGTTGGGCGGTGGAAAATTCGATTTTCCCATCCCAGTCAGATCAAGAGATGTTTTTTTTCTGTGGTGAAACAGATCACCTCAAAATGCATTGTCCTACGTACGCTCCCAATGAAGGAAGGGACATCTTTGTGCCTGACTCAAGTACCTCAACTGACTATGCCACCTCACATCCCATAGACCATGAAACTAAAGAGCTGTCTGAGACCGAGGATCCCCCAAGGCTCAGTGATGGGGAATTTTATGCAGAAAGTAATGATGAAATTCTTCAAAGATAACGCCATCCTGGCATCTGACCAACATGGTTTCCGCTACGGCTTGTCTTGTACCACTAGTGGACTGGTTTTTAGGACTACTTGACTCATCCTTTGGACAACAAATTCCCAATCGACGTCATGTTTATGGATTTTTCTAAAGCCTTTGATAAGGTGTGCCACTTTCTCCTGATTTCGAAGCTTCGACTTGCTGGGATAGAAGGAGACGTTCTTAATTGGACCCAATCCTAGCTGATGGATAGGAAACAAAGAGTTACCTTGAATGGCCATTCTTCCCGTTGGGAGGCAGTGACTTCCTGTGTTCCACAGGGCAGTATTCTAGGTCCACTACTATTCCTAGTGTTCATCAACGACCTAAACCGAAGCACGGTTCCCTAGTGATGAAGTTTGCTGATGACGTGAAGCTGCTTCCGCAAATTTTTGGTCCAAATGAATCGCACCTTCTGCTGGATGATCTGGAAACTCTTTGTGATTGGGCAACGCAAACAAAATGCAGTTCAATGTACGCAAGTGCACGTTGTGGAGTGTCGGCCGAAAGGTATATGTGAACGACTATAAGATTGGTGTCATTTGCCTCTCAAGACATCCTGCTCATGTTTACCATGGAGTGGCTTTTAATAAACGTCTGAAATTCAGTGAATACTCTGCTGAGCTTGAATCGAAAGCTAATAGAATGCTTGGTATGATTCAACGTCATTTCATGACACAGAGATGAGACGCTTGAAAAGTCATTTTCAAGTTTCGTTCAGTTGTACGAATAGATGGGCAGAAAGAAGTTGTGATTTCACACAAGCCAAAGAATAAGAAGTAAAACAAAATGTCGAGGCTCCTGTTGCTCTTTAAGTATTGTGCCAGCCCTTGTTGACAATCAAATTTATTTTCAAAGAAAAACGACTACAACAATAGTGAAAAAAAATTCATTTAGAGTAATGAAGAATTCCAAATTGTGCGAGGTTGGATACACCGTAAAATCCTTAAAAGAAAAAAAGCTCTTGACTGCAAAGATTATTGAGTTTATCAAATCCATTGCATTTTGCTTCATCATGCCACTAGCCTAGTCATGCCTTTCTAGGCCCACTACATGACAGCATTTTTCCCAAATGCATGCAATACCAATAAAAAATCCAGTTTAAAATAGAAATGTTTTACTACCGTTAGAATGTCATATGACCCCAAGCACACGAGCCAATTATGAATAATGAAATCTAGGCCAAGAACAATCTGTTATTGCCGTTACGTTCAAAATATGTTGCCAAGTTACTGATCTCTGCCAAGTATTGATCCAAAATACGGCTAGAGTAACTCAGGAGACGCAGTCAGTTCATGCAACAATGAATCCCGAAATTTTACTCTTCGGTCAACCAGATGGGCCGAAGCACCAATGTTGAGACTATACCCTGTTCAAATCCAAGTTTCTAAGCACAATGACATATTTTGAAAAGCTGTTTCACCAAATTCGGGTCGGTTTTGTCAGGAAGTCTTTACAAAGGCCAAATGAAATCCGAGAGTCCATGCTTCAATTTATTGATTTTATTTTTCACTGTAGGTAAATATGAAAAAAGCTATTGGTGAATTATCTAGCTGCTCGGTTTTTGCACCTTACAATACCGCGTAATAATGTTAAGAGTAATATTGAAAATTATATGTGATATCAAGCCATGGGTAAGTTTTTTTTTTATGCCATCCTAAGGATGTTCTTTTTCGCCTTTTCTCAATCAATGTATGCTTCATTGTTCCGTATTAAAACTACGCTTGTGTTTCTTCTAATATTTTACCTTCTAGATATTAGAATGAAATGACTCAAGACTCCGCGCGCTATTTCTTTTTTTGGCTGTATTTTTGTTAAAGAACGCCTCCAGAGTGGTTACATTTTGTGATTAAATATATGTCTTTTTCATGATAGTAATGAATAAAGGAAATTTGATGTTATAGATTTTGTTACACCGGCTATATTTATGTGTGTTTAAGTTGTTGTTGAATAGTAGATGTTTGATGGTCGGGATGATCACAAAGTTCATCCCCCTGCCCTGCTGGAAATGATATGAGAACCCTACTTATTTTAATGCTTGAGGGACACAGATGGTAAGATGGTTTTGCTTTTAGTTGGATGGTAGTTGAATTCCGGGGACATGACAAATGTTGTTAATGTTGTTGTTGTTGCTTTCGTAGTAGTTCGTCGTACTTTGGAAGATGGTCGAATGTCACATCAAAATAAGCGAAGGGTTGCAACATATACAGATAGAAGTTAAATCTATAAATTCATAAATCCATAAATTTGAACTCGGGCCGAGACTGCTTGAACTCCCATGAAGCAAAAAGTAAAAATAAGTGTCCAACAGTTTGACCCGTTTGAACTCCTGCCCGTGGCCAAGATTTGCCGTCGCTGGCGTGTCGACATCGGATCGGGAGCCCGGAATTCGCTCTCGAAAATTCGGAAATTCCGTCATCATTTTCATCTCTGGTGATTTGAAAATTGCGACTGCAGTGTGACCATTTTGTGTTTGCAAACTATATCCCACACAACTGCAAGCGGTAATTCAAAATGGCGAACATTTCACGCTCAAAGCGGAGCGTGGCGGCCTTGTTGGCTAGCGCCTCCAAAAAAGCCATGGCCATGGACAAAGCTCTTCAGGAGCTCGAAAAGGCCAGTGCCCTCACCATCAGTGACATTCAAAAGGTCGAAGGATACATTCCTATGACCGAGGCCTCACTGGACAAAGTACGTGTAGGATTGTCGGATCTACACGATCTTTTGAACATGGATCCAGAAGCTGGATTAAAAGAGAAGTACTTCCTGGAGTTTTCCAAACTGGAAGACATCATGGACGCCGCAAAAAAATTCACAGTTGGCACTAGGAACCAAATGGAGAGTAAAGAACGTACACGACGTGAGATTGAGTTGCATGAAGCGCAAGTGTTGGCGTTGCAACAGGTTCAAGGTGGAGATGCCACCCAAGCTCAAACCCTCACCCAAGCTCATAGTCGGTTAGTCACCACTCTCAAACCCGATAGTCTTGAAATCGGCGTGAACCTGGCAACATTTCAAAATTGGCGAGTGCGGTTTGAAGATTACTATCGGACAAACAACATGGGTTCCATGTCCATCGAGAATCAGCGAGCTCATCTTCGATCATGCATGTCGGTGGGTGTACAAGATACGCTCCGTCTCCTACTTGAGATTCCGGACGGGTCGCCAGTATCAGACGTGTTAAATGCGTTGCAGGACCACTTTGGAGAGTCGTTAAATCTGGCGACGAGGCGATTTCACTTTTTCCGTTGTAAACAACAGCCAGGCGAAAAGTTTTCTCAGTATCTAGTGCGTCTGAGGCTGGTGGCGGACAATGCCAAATTGGATAAAATGCCTTATGAGGAGGTGTTAGCCTCCCACATTGTTGCGACCGTCCACTGCAAAAACTTGCAAGTTGAGCTGCTTCGAAAAAAGACCTCCACGGACTTTGCAGCCGTCAAATCTGAATGTCTTGCATGGGAAGAGTCTGAACGAAACCAAGCATCCATGGCTGTGAGTCCTAGTTCGGGTGTGAATGTTGTGTCCACCTATATATAAGCAGTCTAAAAAGAACGTCCAAGGGAATCCCAAGTACAAGAATGATCGACATGGACCTGGAAAACGACAAGCGGGAGACAGCTTATGGCAAGGAGGCAACGTACCATGCAACAAATGTGGACACAAGGTCCATTTGGGCAACGATTGTCCAGCCAAGATTTTGAGTTGTCTGTTCTGTGGTATCAAGGGCCACTATAAGAAAATGTGTCTCAAGCTCAGATCAGAAGAGGAAAGGAAACCCAAATCCCAAGTGAAAACGAATTTGGTCCAAGTCGGGACCATCATCAACAACGTGAACAAATCGTCTCCAAAAGCTTCACTTCAGGTGTCTAACATGGACAATACCGTGACGTTCTCAATCAACGATCTACCAGACACTGGAGCAAATGACACTATCATGGCCACCAAAATATTGCACCAAAAGGGATTGACACCAGATGCTTCCCGTGCAGTTGCATTGCATGCTGCAAATGGCACGCCCATGCAGTGTGATGGGGCGATAAATCTCCGGTTCAAATGGTATGACCGAGAAACTGTGGTCATGGTCTATGCATCACCTCAAGTTTCTGACACGCTAATCTCATGGCACGCTCTAGTGGACCTGGACATCATCCCGAAATCGTTCCCGATGTCTGATCAAATCTGCTCTAAATATGGCTCACAGGTGTGCAGTTTGGAGCAAGACCCAGGCTCCTTGACGATTCAAAAGCTTCGTCTGCAACTCATCAAAGAATATCCCACCGTTTTCAATGACTTGGCAAAACTCAAGCCCATGGTTGGTCCACCTATGAAAATTCACATTCGTAAGAATGTGGCAGATGAGGACGTGCCAAATCCATGCACCGTGGCCCGCAAAATTCCCTATGCAATTAGAGACGCGACAAAATTGGAATTGAATAAGATGATTGACGAGGGAATCATCCGCCAAGTCCATGAGCCTACCAAAGTCGTTTTGCCATTCCTGGTCGTGAGAAAAAAGGATGGTGGAATCCGCCCAGTGGTGGATTTCAAAGGATTGAATCGGGTGGTGGAACGTCCTGTCCACCCTTTCCCCAGCATTTCAGACGTCAAAGCAGCCATCCCTCCCCAAGCAAAATGGTTTGCAACCTTGGACGCATCCCGAGGATACTGGCAGGTGCCACTAGACCCAGAAAGCCAGTTGCTAACAACGTTTTTGACGCCGTGGGGTCGATATTGTTATACCAGGGCACCCATGGGTTTGTCCAGCTAGTGGATGACGTTTTGCTTTTTGCCAACTCGTTTGAGGAGGTAAAGTCGCTTTTGTATCAGGTTTTGGACCGTTGTGCGACCAACGACATCACCTTGTCGGCAAAGAAAATGGCAATCAACTCGGCTGTTTCTTACGTTGGCATAATAGTAGGACGAGAAGGCATAGAAGCTGACCCTACTAAAATGGCCGCTATCCGAGAATTTCCATCTCCCTCTAATATCACTGATCTGCGGTCCTTTTTCGGTTTAATTAACCAGTTGGCTTCGTTCTCTAGTGAAGTGGCAGAAAAAGCTGCAGGACTTTGCCCTCTCCTTTGCTCATCTAATGCCTTCCAGTGGTTGGAGGAACATGAAGAAGCCTTCAAATCTGTTAAAGAGGCATTGACGTCACCGCCCATTCTCGCGCATTTTGATGTCAACAAAACGTCCCATCTGGTTACAGATGCGTCCCGGTTGAAGGGACTGGGTTTCGCGTTGCTTCAGGATCATGGCCAAATAAACAACCCCATGTGGAGGGTTGTGCAATGTGGAAGCCGTTTCCTTACTGATGCTGAGACCAGGTATTCAGTGGGCGAATTGGAGGCTCTGGCTATCCAATATGCAGTTTATGCTTGTCGAGTGTACTTGTGGGGTCTTCCTGTTTTTGAGGTTGTAACTGACCACAAGCCACTCCAGTCCATTGTCAATTCTGCCAACCTGGGATCCGTCAACAACCCAAGAATGCAGCGAATCTTGGAAAAGCTGACAGGCTACAACTTTACAGTCACGTGGGTGGCCGGAAAAACTCATTCCATCGCAGATGCCTTGAGTAGGTCTCCCATTAGCGATCCAATAATAGAAGAAGATGATAACTCTGAGTACCCAAACGTTCATGCCCTGCTTAGCAGTGAGGTGGAAGTGGGGAGCAAGGATGAAAACAACGTGGACCTGTTGCTGGAACCTTTACTACAAGCAGCGGCCTCAGATAGCTCTTACGGTCAGCTGGCTCACAGTGTCTTGTCACTACATCGCAAACAAGTCCAGAAGCTTCGCCATGACCACCCCGCCAAGCCGTACCTGAGATGTTGGGAGGATCTATCCGTGGAACCAAACGGTCTTGTACTTTATGATGGCCACCGTATTGTTGTCCCACGTCACGCTCGCGCTCAAGTTCTTCATGTGTTACACCAATCACATCAAGGAATCACTCGCTCCCGTGGTCGAGCTCGGGAATTATTTTTTTGGCATGGAATAAGCAACGAGGTGAAACTGATGGTGGAAAACTGCGAGACATGCCAGCGTTTTCGTCCAAGCCAACAACATGAGACTTTAATGTCAGATTATCAATCTCAATACCCTTTCCAGTCTGTGTCTGTTGACCTGTTTGAGTTTGGCGCCGTCCACTTCATGGTCATAGTCAACCGTTTTTCAGGATGGCCCATTGTGGTTCGATTCGGAAAGCTTCCGAATTCGAGCAAAGTAATTGAAGAGTTGCGTCTGGTGTTCCGTGATTATGGCATCCCTGCCACGATTGTATCAGATGGCGGATTACAATTTTCATCGCGTGAATTTGGCGATTTTTGCCAACAGTTTCACATCCAACAGGTATTGTCGTCAGCTCATTATCCAAGATCCAACGGACATGCTGAAGCATGTGTAAAAGCCATGAAAGATCTCACCAAGAAATATTGGAAAAACGGACATCTGGACGTTAACGAGTTCAATCTTGCTTTGTCTGAGTGGAGAAACACGCCTAGAACATTGGACGGGAAAGCACCTTCTCAGTTGTTGTTCAATCGGCTTCAGAGGACTCTTCTTCCGGCTCACTCCTCCAAATATGAACGCATTCCGGAAGACAAATTAAAGCAAGCGTCTATGACACAAGTCCACATGAAGGAAAAAATAAGAAAGCATCACGATTCCTCCACACGCGATATGCCAAAACTTTGCGTTGGTCAACACGTCCGGATCAAGCACCATCAAAACACAGATTGGTCTCGCAAAGGAACAATAACAAATATCAGAAATCGCGGACGTTCTTATGTCACCAATTCAGAAGGACGCACCTTAACCAGAAACCGGATCTTCATCAAGCCCATCAAGGATACTGCAGTCCTCATCGACCATCTTGACTGGAACACGGCACAATGCCAAACCAACCCAAGACCGAAACGAAACATCAAACCTCCGAGTCGTTTCATCAATGTTAGTTAAATTCGAAGTTGTCGATCTACAGGAGGGGGGCATGTGGTATAATAATGTAAATGTCCAATGTTAACAATGCATGGCAACCCTGGAATATGTGTTTGGCAGATGCTACCGACCGAGACCGAGACAACACACTATCTATATAAACTCGTCCAAGTCAATAAACAACACAGTCATCTCAAATACGCTCCCAATGAGAACATGACATGGCGCAGTCGGTTTGGCCGGCTGCTGCCCTCTGTCCACCTGTGTTGCTCTCCGCTTTCGAGGATCGAGCGTTACTCTCCTAGTGTGAGAGATGTGGAGGAGAGGACCTTGCAGCTGGCAAGAGCCCGCCCCATCCTTAAAACTCCGCGTGGAGACCAGAGCCTCCCGTTGTTGGCTGGCCAGATGCCCAGAGCCTAATAGGGCGCGGATTTCCCGCCGGAGTGCGGATGGTGAGGCGATTTCCGTTTTGCCTGTGTGGAGGCCAGTTGCCCCTTGTGAGGGCCAGATGCCCAAGAGCCTGGTGTGTGGATCGCCCACTGGTGTGCCTGCCAGTGAGGAATGCCAGCCAGGGTGTAGATGGCTCCTTGATGCCCTGGTTATGTCCGTGATGACCCCAGATTTGGACTGTGATGCCTGTGTAGAGGCCAGTTGCCCCTTGTGAGGGCCAGATGCCTGGAGCCATGGTGTGTGGATCGCTCACTGGTGTGCCTGCCAGTGCGGAATGCCAGCCAGTGTGTGGATGGCTCCGTGATGCCCGGATGGCCCGTGATGCCCGGATGGCCCGTGACCCCGGATGGCCCGTGACCCCGGATGGCCCGTGACGCGGATGGCCCGTGACCCGGATGGCCCGTGACCCCGAATGCCGGTGACCCCGGATGGCCCGTGACCCCGAATGGCCGGTGACCCCGGATGACCCGTGACCCCGGATGGCCCGTGACCCCGGATGGTCCGTGACCGCGGATGGCCCGTGACCCCGGATGGCCCGTGACCCCGGATGGCCCGTCACCTCGGATGGCCCGTGACCCCGGATACTTTGTTCGCTCGTGATAGGAAAACGGCCGAGGTCTCCCCGAGGGAGAGAAAACCTTGGGAACCCGTGATTGAATCCGGAGTAGAGAATGAAAGTCAAGTGACTTTGGGGGAGGTACAAGCTCACTCAAATTTCATCCATGCACAAGCAAAGAGAGAGACAAACTCACGGAAGGGATGGTCCCACCATTCCAGGCCCAAGGAATCAGATGATAGCAGTCAATATGACCAAGCGCCATTCAAAGCAAGATGGCGCTAGCCCTCAAGGTAACATGTTGAGTGAGTGGTTGGCCCTTGAGTGGAATACTCTGTTGTATCTGGGAAGATGGCATGGGGAGAATGGTGGCTTGGTTTTTCAGTCAAGAAATACACATTTTGGTGCAGCCCTTGGGAGGGCGGGGCTGACATTTGTGCAGACCAGCGGCACTTGCAAGTACCCTGGTCACATATTATTATCAAGGTGCCTTTGTGTGATGGTTTACAACGGCCCTCTGGTTTTGTTTGGGAAATCAATTAACGAGTTTTTTGTGAGACACATCTCGAACCAAGATGAGACGTAGACAGTTTAAGACTGTTGCTTCTAATTTAAGAAGACAAATGTGTTGCAGCAGAGTTATGGAAAAGGGGGTGTGGGGATTAAATCATAAAGTGATTAACAAGTTTCGCTTTTTCTTTTTGATGTAGGGAGTTCAGTGGTGGCGTTCTCCCAAACCAAGGAGTTGATAATTCATGTCAGCAAACTAAAATTATAAATGCATTGGCACTGGTAAGGAATCTTGCAAATTTGTGCTTAGCTACAAACCAAACTGCGTCTTTCAAATTTTCAGGTAATATTTTTGAATTTGGATAGAACCAGCAAATTTTGTTCATAGCATTACTGCTGACGGTCTTGGAAGTTCTGCAGGGCCAATTGGTCTTCCTAGGGTCAGTATAAGGTCTGAGTTCATCAAGCCAAGTGTCCGATTGTGCGTTCAAATTGGTTTTCCAAAGTGAGAGGGTGTTCTTTGGTTTCGTCATGGGAAGTATGGTATA
>NC_081446.1:12540180-12573388 GCF_007210705.1 Tigriopus californicus
GTTTTCCAAAGTGAGAGGGTGTTCTTTGGTTTCGTCATGGGAAGTATGGTATAAAAATAAAAGTTGCCTTTCATTGAATAATTTCAGGCTCCCTGATTTTGTGTGTTTTGTTGTTGTTGTAGTAGTTGAGTAGTTGGTCTTCTTAGCTCTTCAGTCCATTTGTAGGGGGGGAACATAGGTCTGGATCATCAGCATGGGGTGGTTACTGGATAGAGATTTTTGTATAGTGTGAATGTTTTGCAGTCCAATCAATCTACTTAAGAAAGACGCAGTTTGGTTTGTAGCTAAGCACAAATTTGCAAGATTCCTTACCAGTGTCAATGTATTTATAATTTTAGTTATGATTTTCTTCAGATCAACTGGGGCACCAGTTCCATCGATTTTATTATTTAGTCAAGTAAAAGACTCGGGTTCACTCGGACACGAGTCTAGACCGTCTGACCTGGCCCAAGCACCAGTATTTGCCTACAGAAAATTTCAAGTGTTTGTTGATATAAAGGCAAGACTGTAATTCTGAGCCAAAAGACAAGAAGTTCGTGAAAAACAATAATCAAGCGTTTTTTACATTTAAAGACACCATAATGCATAAGTAACTAAAGAAACAAAAGTTTCTTTCATGTTTTCATGACTTTTTTCCGTTTTCAGAACTGATTTTGGCTTATTTTCATAACCTACATACTATTTTGACCAAAATCGCAAACTATTTTTACGATCCGACCCATAATGAAACACTTGAAAGACGAAAAGCAATAAAATGCAAATCGGTTAGAAATAAACGGTTTGCTGTGCCGAACGGTGATGTATAATTAAGAATGGTTTAAAAGTCTATGAGTAAAAAAGTGTTAGTGGGTGTTGGATCTCGTGTTTTATCCTATGCCCTGCCATCTATCCTATTATCTACTTATCATTTCCTACACAACCGGTTCCTTCTTCCACGTTGTTCAGTCTCTCCGACTACAGTCTGAATAGATCTCTTACATGAATCATATGGCTCCGCACTTAATATCCTAATATGGCGCAGTCAGTACTGGAATCATCTCGGTTCTTGGTACTCCACCACATACTTTGGATACCCATCACCCATCTGGATTTTTCCTGCCGCATCCGGACCGTTTCCCTCACTATTACGGCTGGATTCTTCCTCGCGGAAATCTCTACAGTGGGCCCATTCTGCAATCTGTGTGTGTGAGCCATGGATTCCGTAAAGAAATCACTTGTCGCCAAAAAAGGAACCTTCTCCAGACACCTCAATTCCTGCAAGACCTACCTTTCTGATGTTGAGTCTATTGACCCCTCCGGACTGGAGATGTCCATGGTAGACCAGATTGATGGGCTGTTCACCAAGGTGGAATCTTCTTTCAATTCCTTGGAAGAATTTCTGGATTCATCCAGCTCCGTCCTCGATGCGGATTCCGTTACCAAGGAAGTATCCATGCTTGATCAATTCTCCGGTAATATGAGCAAACTTCGTCAAAGGATTTTGAATACGTCATCTCAAATCCGGACTCAAGCAAGAAGCTCCACCGTTCCATCCTCATCACCGCCCCTGTCTCCTTCAACGTCATCCTACAAGATCAAGCTTGCCCTTAAACCTGATAAGTTGCTTTCTTCTTGCACTCTTGCTGAATTTCGCTCTTGGAATACGGGTTTCAAGCTCTTCTTTTCTTCTAACAACATGGACACTTTTCCCATACCCGAGCAACACGGCTATCTCTGTTCATGTTTAGAATTGAAACTTCAGCAAATGCTTAGCACAAAGGTTGAGGATGTTACACCCATCATGGGAGATGACGGCTGCATTGCAAGGCTGAGAAATATTTTTGTCCAACACACTCTGCTACTTTCCAGACGATACAACTTCTTTAGATGCGATCAACAACCAGGTGAGCGTTTTAGTGAATGGTACCTTTGACTCCAACTTGAAGGCCAGGAAGCTGAACTCGCCACCATGGGGGAAGATGATCTCTACATTTTGAGGTTGGTCACCAGTAGCTCGGATCGTTGATTACGAGAAGAATTTCTTCGACAAGAAACCCGTGATCTTCTTCATCGTACGGCAATGGCTTGGGAATCGGCCCACGCAGTCGAAGCTTCCCTTTCTTCAAGCTCTCGATCCTCCACCGTTGCTGCTCTTTCCTCGTACAAGAAATAAAAATGTGGGAAAAAGGACAAATCATTTTCTAACTCCAACCCCAGCAATGACCCAACTAATCCCGACTCACCTCAAGGCCAGTGTATTGGTTTTGGGAACTCGCCACATCCTTCTCCAGAGCATTGTCTTGCTTGGAGCAAAACCTGCAGTAAATGCAATAAGCCAGGCCATTTTGCATCAGTTTGCACTTGGGGCCGTTTTTGGTGTGGTTGTTCGAAATCCCGTTCCCGACCCAGCTCTTCCTTTTCTCCTGGTAACTCGAAACCCGTCGACAACGACATCATTTGTGTCAATCACACCAAAATTCGTCCCACTCCACCACAGTCCAGATCCATCCCGACACTGGCACTCCGTTCCACCTGGTCGTACTTCCTGACACAGGCGCAACAGAGACACTAATCTCAGCCAATCTCGTCAAACGATATGCAGTTCCCATTGACGGTTCTCGATCTCGTTCGATTCTGGCTGCCAACAATTCGGAACTGAAATGCTATGGAGCTGTGGATCTCACAATCTTTCATTTGGGAAAATATCAAACTCACCTTCCCGCTTTTGTGACTCCCAATATCCACTATCAAGTCCTCCTATCCTGGCATTCCATGATCAATCTCGGGATGTTAAATCCCACCTTTCCATTCCCTCCAGAGGACGCTCCATCAGCTACAACGCTTGACGAGCCCTCGTTTCTTGGGAAAGTGACCCATTCACGGTCCATTCTGTCAGAGCCATCAGAGGAGCAGGTCAAGGACAGAATTGGTGATCTCTTGGACCAATTTCCCTCCGTCTTTGATTCGTCTGACAAGCTCAGACCCATGATCGGACCACCAATGTCCATTTATCTGAAGGACGATCTTCCAATCCATCCCACCCACGTCACAGTTGCAAGAAATGTTCCATTCGCATACGCTGATCAAACTCAAAAGGAGCTCGAGTTCATGTCCACTTCGGAGATCATTGAAGGTGCCCCTGAACCTTTAACATGGGTGCGCCCAAGTCTAGTGGTCCCAAAGCCCAATGGATCAGTTCGTCTTATTGCGGATTTTACTGCCCTTAACAAATATGTCAAATGACCAATCCCCCCATTCCCATCTGCCAAGGACATATCCACCTCGATCCCACCGTCCTCCAAATGGTTTGTCGTCCTTGATGCCGTCAAAGGCTATTGGCAGGTGGAACTGGATGAAAAATCAAGAGCTCTCACAACATTCTTGACGCCTTTTGGTCGCTTTTGTTACTGCAGGGCCCCAATGGCTCTAAACACTTCTGGCGATGAATTCTGCGCTCGTGGCGACCGTGCTTTGGCTGGCCTTGCTGGGGTCAAGAAAATCGTTGATGATCTCCTCGTGTGCGGGGATTCTTTCTCTGACCTTGTCACCAAGACAAAGGCCATTCGTCAAAGATGCAAAGAACACGGTATCACACTCTCCAAGACCAAAGCACAAGTGGGATCTTCTGTCAAATTCGCGGGATACATCATTGACACTCCTGGTGTTCGGCCAGACCCCGCCAAGGTCGCCGCAATTGCCGATTTCCCCGCTCCTCAAAACATCACTGATCTCCGATCATTTCTTGGGCTTTCAGTTAGGGCACTTTGTGCCCAATTTGGCCCACGCCGCCCAACCACTTCGAGACCTTTTGAAGAAGGACATTGCCTTCATTTGGTCGTCCGAGCATCAGGACGCTTTCAACGCCGTGAAAGCCATCCTCACCACACCAGGAGGTTCGATTTTGGCTCATTTTGATCCTGCGCTCCCTTCTATTCTTTTGACTGACGCCTCTTGCTTGAATGGATTAGGGTATGCCCTCCTTCAGACATATCCTAACGGCCAGTCAAAACTGGTGCAATGCGGATCTCAATATTTGACTGACGCGGAGACACGCTATGCCGTATGCGAAATGAAATAGAGGCATTGGCTGTCCAATGGGCTGTTCAACGTTGCCGTTTTTATCTCTTGGGCATCCAGTTCATATTCATAACGGACCACAAACCTCTGGTTGACATTTTCAAGGGTTCAAACTTGGCATCTGTGGACAATCCCTGTCTTCACTTATAAGGATTATGATGAAACTGGCGGCTGATACGTTCTATGTCCAATGGATCCCAGGCAAAAAACATCACGTGGCCGATGCTCTTTCCAGCTTTCCGCTCTTTGACATCCAGGAAGAAGATCAGCAGGACGGACTAGCTCTTTCTGGATTTGATTCCATCCACTTGGCTACAATTTCTCTCAACTCGGCACCTGATTCTGCCTTGGCCTCAGTCTCTGAAATAGCCAAAGGGGATGTCAACTATCAGGCGATTATCTCCACTCTTCTTTCAGGCCAATCTCCTAACTCCTTACCTCAGAGTCATCCGTCTAAAATGTACTCGAAGCAATGGAAGGCCTTGTCTTTGACTTACGATACCAATTTACTCATTCTCCAAGGCCATCGGATTGTTGTCCCACCCGCTGCCCGCCCCAACATTCTTCAAGATCTTCATAGAGCCCATTGGGGTATCCGCCGTACCCGTGCCTTGGCTCGCAGCCTTTCATTTTGGCCTGGCATGAATAATGATATTGAACAAATCATCAGTTCATGTGCCACATGCCAGGAACACCTGCCAAGCCAACAGGCCGAAACTCTGGTCCAATCCAAAGCATCCAGGCCTTTTGAATCGATTTTGGTGGATATTTTCAACAATGCAGGTCAACACTATTTGGTAATGGTGGACCACTTTTCCGCTTGGCCATGCGTCGCCCACTTGTCCAGAATGGACACGCCAGCCATCAACAGCATCTTGTATGATTGGTTCACAGACAATGGGATTCCTCAAGTTCTTCGTTCTGATGGAGGACCCCAATTCCGTACCGAATTTGGAGAGTTTTGCCGCGGTCTAAACATCGTCCATGAACTCTCGTCCGCTTACCATCCCGCCTCCAACGGTCATGCCGAATCAGCGGTCAAAGCCATGAAGGCCCTCTTGCAAAAATGTAACAATCATTGGCATGATCTCAGGATTTCTGCGGACCCGTACTCCCGGCCACCCATTGACGTACACTCACCTCTCTGATCAAGACTTGGCGACTACCTTAGCCAAATGGGGGGAGGGGGAGGTGAAGATCAAGGATCATTTCGATCGCCGTGCCACGGACATTCCACCGTTGACACCCGGTACCCTGGTCACACTCCAGGATCCCCGCTCGAAAAAGTGGAATCAGTCCGGTGTAATCACGCGGTCAAATCACAGTTCGAAATTGTAGATATCTTCGACCTCAATGTTCCATTTCATCGGTCCCATCTGTGTCCTCTCAGCCACTCATTTCGTCAGATGGCCACACTAGCATTCAAGATTCATTTCCAACGCCCTCGCCTCCGGTCGGTCATCCCTCGCCGCAGTGAACGGATCAAAAAGCGCGTCACTTTTGCTTAAAGTTAATTTGAAATACCGTGTGTTGCCATCTTGAGGGGGGTTGTTGGATCTCGTGTTTTATCCTATGCCATGCTCTGCCATCTATCCCATTATTTTCTTATCATTACATGAATCATACGGCTCCGCACTTAATATCCTAATAGTGGGTGAGCATATAATTGTACATTTTTAATTGAAAAAGCTGAATTCCATTAAACCAAATGTAATTAATTACGATTACATGAAAATGGAATTGCAACTACAATTAAAACACAGGTCTGCTAAGAGACAGCGTGCCCAAGGAAAGAATTCTCTCCCCAAAGGTCGTGGGTTCAAATTACGGGATTGGGAATAGAGGTGACGTAGAGATTAGTAAAGTTCCTACTCTAAGGGAGAGCCCTGGTTCGATTCTGCTCCCTGGCCTTCCTATGCAAGAAATATTAGACGGAGAAGCAACCCAACACGGACACGACATTACGCATCAGAATAAATGTGATAGCCGGCTTTGTTGGTCAGGGGAGGCGCAGCCTTCCCAAGGGTCTGCATTTCAAAACTGATTATATATTTCTTCGACTTTCTTTCATTACAATTTACTCCGCGAACGAAAAGCCAAATGAAATAGATTATGTACTCTTTTGACTCTTTGCTATAGCGTACGTGAATAAGTTTATGGCAAGACAACGTTTACATTGAACTTCCTGCTTCATCTTTGAAGTATCTCGGATACAAACCCCTGATAACACGTGGAGGATTCTGTTGAGAATCATTTTGTGAACATTACATAGGCCTTCCAAAGAGATGGCTAGGATGAACCCATTGCATTAGGGTTTGTTATATGTCTTGACAATATTACTATGCATTCATTTATTGCGACTTTTGGTCTTGTCAAGGGGGCAAGAATAAACATATGAATAAAAGATGGTGTATAGGTGTTACACAAATTTGAAAAAGAATAATGTCAAAATGGTAAAAGCAATAATATAGTTGACTAGAAAATGATATCACAGTGAAAATGACTCGAATTGTTCAGTGCACATAAAAGAGTGAAGAGGGTGAGAGCAGACAGTGCATATACCGTTGATAAAGTAAGTGATGAGAATCTTGGTTATTCCTGAAGAGTGGGTGGTCCAAATTGAACAGATTTCCACGTTGAGCAAAAATTCAAGAGGGTTTTTCGTAATATGTTTTTGTCTTTCGGCAAAGTCCAGACCATCAACTCTTAGGACATCTTGAATATGCTTTACTGAATGGACCAAAGATGTTTTGCCACGAACATGGAAGAAAAGACAGAGCTCTCGTATTGGGGGGGCCTAAAAAGATTGGACTTTACGGTATTCAGAAAAGGTACGAAGGCATCCATGAACTTTGTGCCAACTCAGAATTTCAGGTCAATTGCAGTGACCGTAGGGGCTTAACCTGGTTGGTTAGAAGAATAAGCCCTCCTTTTTTCTTTCTTGTTTTCCCTCCTTATTCAATTTGATTCCCTCTATTGCTCGTAGGGAAATATCTGAACGTTATTGCTGTAACATATTTCAAGTCAGACTTGAGTCAGTGTTTGACAAAAACCCTTGACCAACCCAAAGCTAGCCAGACATGTCAACTCCACATCATTGATGGTTCAGATGATACATCAATTCAAACATAAGTTTGAATTTTCCATTTCTTTTACTGCTTGGGATTCTATTCCGAGTAACGGTTCCCGAGTCCGTTAAAAGGCCATATTTCAAAGTTGCTAAAGTGTGAGCAGTCTTCAAGAAGGTACGAGTAAGTGCTGCAAGCTCGTTGGCTCCTCTAGCGTTATCGTTCCCTGATTCTTATTTCGGAATTATCTGTGAGATGAGATATCAATTGTGAAAACAAACATGTGACCCTCATATCATAAGGCCCACTTTTCAGTGTGTGTTCATTCATAAAAGGCTTGTGTCGTACACATATTTAGTTCATTGCAGAACCCTTGAGTTTGATCATGTTTGATCACAAAGCGTTGACGAAAGAGAAGTTCGTAGAGATTATTGGTCAGAGAGAAAACACCAAGGACGTGAAATTGGTCCAAATTGATTTAGAATCCGGTGCTGAGAAAGGGCAAAACTATTCGGGACAAGTGGTGTCATGTCATTTAGAAGCTCAAGTCAATGGCAAATCCAAGACTTATAAATGGATGGCCAAAGTCCCGTTGGATGATCCCGACAAATATGATTTCCTTCGCATGTTATTCATGGAACAAAAGGAATTGGGATTTTATCAAGAACTCCTCCCAGCATTGCATGATTTGATTGCCAAAAGGGGGGCAAAGATCGACTTGAAATTCTGTCCCTTTGTTTATGGCGAATTCAAGCAAAACATTCCAAGGGGAGATTGTGTTCATGGCTCAATGATCATGATGGAACATCTTGGACCCATGGGGTTTACCGAACCAAAGGCCAAGAGATCTGGACTTGATTTGGACCACGTGAAACTGGTAATGAAATCTTTGGGCGAATTCCATGGGGCCTCGCATGTTTATTACAAATATAAACATGATGGCCTTGACCAAATTGTGGAAAAGGAACCTATACAAGCAAAAGATTATATGAGTGATCCTAAAATGGCGGCTATCATGGAACCATTCTCTGCCGGAATGATCCAAAGCTTTTACAATGCCTTATCGAGTTCTGGGCCTAAGGGAGACAAATATTTGGAGTCCTACAGACAGTTTTCAAATGAAAAAATCGACCCTTGTAAGCTGCGGGACCAATTGACTCGTCCAGACGTATGTCGCTTCAATGTCCTTTGTCATGGAGACCCGTGGTTCAACAACATCCTCTTTAAGTAAAAGAAAAATTCATGACCCATATGCTCATGAGAGTAATTTTTCTTATCGAGTGCACTTTTTAATTCTAGATACGACGGGAACAAGCCCAGTGATGTTTGTTTTGTTGACCTGGCACTCACAAAATGGGCCTCGCCTACAATTGATTTGTCATACTTTCTTTTCCTTTCGACCACGCCTGACCTTCGGAAAGCTCACATGAGTGACATCCTGAAATGTTACCACGATTCGTTGACTTTGACTCTCAAAAGCTTGGACGACAATCCAACCCCTTTTAGTTTAACGTAAGGATTCCAAATGGGTTTGGACGTAAACATGATTTGTTTTCACAAAGGCCCAGAGTTTTAAATAATATTTTCGTTTGTGATTAAGTAATTTATAACAAGAGGGAAATAATTAGGCCTTTCTAAATGTTTTCAGTGAATTGATCGAGGACTATCGGAAATGTTCATTCTTCGGATTCATGATGGCCATGTTGATGTTGCCCATGATTCTTGCCAATAAGGCGGATGTGTTGGGTTCAGAGGAATTTACCGGCGATTTCAGTGATCCCAAAGTCATTGAAGAAATGAACAAGTTGTCCATTGAACGCGCTAAGATCACCATGGCCAAAGACCCACTTATTGGTCATCGAATTTCGTGCTCCTTTTTAGAGATGGTTGACTATGGGTACTTCACTTTGTAACTTGACGTCTGACATCTGCAAACATGAAAGCGAAGAAGTATCGTTAATGCGATTCCTTTTGTTTCTATTGCCCTGTTTTTAGTTTCATTAGTTAAAAAAATTAAAACAACGACGATACATGAAAGAAGAATTATGAGCAATCTGTTGTGTAACGTTGGTTACCATAATCTATTTATGAGATACATACTCAAGTATGGTCTGTTGACAACTGCCGTTTATTGTTCGAAAAGCAATTTCAACACATGTGAGGATTAAAGAGAGCGCTTGATCCATATGAATTCAAGCGCGCTCGAAACCGGCAACATATCAAAAGGTTCCGCAGTGAAATTCATCCCACATCCGAGGGTATTTCACAACAAATCAATAACCAGATGAGGGCTAATTGATTTATTTTGTTCTTTGTCTTGTAATGCGTTTTGAGGGAGCCTGAACTTGGATACAGTTACTTGTTGAAGCTAAAAGTTGGAACTCAATTCAAGCAACTTGCCGTCCGTCTCATTTAAAGGACAAGTGAATGCGTTCACTTGCTTTCAAAATGTCATTTCTCGGACTTAGCATACCCTTCCATATTCCAATGGTTCATGTCTTACAGGCTAACAATTAAGCAGGCCATCCATTATGTTTAGATTTGTGTAGTGAGTGAGCTTTGTGGAGGGGATAACTTTTAACTCAGTTATTCGAGTGAGTTGATCATTGACATTGAAAGTTTACTCCAACTTCCGATAACTCCCATTGTAAACTGCAATCAATCATTTTTATTATTCGTTTTATCAATATTGGGCAATTTAGATCTGACTTATGTCCTTTAACCAACATTGACAAATATAAAGAAATATTCAAGTTGGGTAGAGTGATATATTAGAGAGGGATAGATAGAGTAGACATATTTAGATTAATGGTTTCAGTCACCAAGGCCAATAACACTTTCAAATTAGATACAAAATAGTTTTTCTTGCTGCTTAGGCCATTTTTCAAAAAAGTTGGTAATCAATGGTTTCTAAATCTATTTGCAAACTGGTTTATTTTAATCCCACTTTGGACGCACTCGCATGAAGCGTCGATACATGGTTATTGTGGCCGCAAGTGACTACTTTTGAAACTCAATAGCAATAAATGAGGTGGATGGCCATTGGCCAATGACCCCCAATTTGCCCATGAAGAGAGTACTTTTGATATGCCACAAGATCAGTATGTGCCGAAAATTTTGGCCAAGAATACTGCTCACAAGGCTTTGAAGCAAGTGGATCTTGTAATTCAAGGCCATCATGACACGCTATACAAAATCTAATATTGATAATGCTTCATTCGATTGCGATTGAAGAATTTTTTTTCTACGGTTATGGATGCTTAGGGTAGTTGGTTGAAGTATCTTTCCTATGCCATTATTCTGCTCTTATTGATAGTATCTATGATGTAGTAAGGGGATTGAAATTGCATGACATTTTTCGCAATCAAATTCAAGATTTGTCCGCACCAACTATTATTACACGCGTTTCAAAACTGGTCGCTTATTCCTCCAAAATTCTTAGGCCTTTTAAGCAATTACTACGTCAAAGGAATGCTAAATAAGGCAAATTATGGACTCTTGAGACTCTTTGCTCTACTGTAACGCCCTTGGATAAATGTGCACCATATGAACGTTCACGCCGTACTATCTCAAATTCAATTTTGAGATAGCTCAGACAAAGACCTGATAACGAGAGGAGGATTCCTTTGCGAATGAATTTTTCAACATGACATTGACCTTTTCAAGTGCAACTCGACTATCACTCAATTGCACTTGGCATTTCAACGAGATGACGGGGATAAAGACATTGTTTAAGGTTTTTTATACTTCCGAAAAGTACTGGGCATAATTATGCGGAAGGGACTTCAACTTTAATGCTGAAGGTCTTGCTTGATCTGTCCATTGTAACAATGTATAGGCCCCTTTCTTGTCCTGTAAGCTCGCTCTTGTCAGTTCTCTAATTCACAGGAAATGAGTTGGATCAGGCAATTTGCTTGATTTGCTTTTTGTCGGGGACTTTAATTTTCCGGCTAGTGTTGTAGAGTGGGGGTCAAGTCCCGATGGGTATATTCCAATTTCGAAATCGACATCTCATTCGATCTTCCACAGAATGTTGGTGTGGCCACCAGAGTTAATAAAGTTCTGGTCTTGGCCTTTACCAATGACCCTGACCTGATCCAGTATGTCCATGTGACGCCTAGTAATCTATCAGATTATCACTTCCTCAGGATAGGGTTGGCCATTGCTCAAAAGTCGACGAGCTAAATTGATGTAAGACCGACATGAAAGGTCAGTCTGGCTAAGATCAAATTCAAAAACGAACTTTAACTTCGAATTGTAGAAAGATTAAGAGAGACGAACCTGGTTTCAATTCTGACACAGAAGCGTCCATAGATGCAGTTACAGGAAGGATGACTTGAGTTATTGAGCAATTCTGCTACACTCTAGGCAAAAGGTGGGGCACAAGCTCAAATTCCAAAGTTTGGAAAGTATTTGTTTAAAAAGTGTTGCAAATTGGCAATAGGGGAGCAAAGCAATTTTGAATCCAGTGCAGGGTGGCGAAGCAAAATTTAGAAAATTCAGGTGGCCTTTGAAATTGGTTTGTAGCGGCGGCATGAAACAAATCCTGAGAAAATAAACTTTAACAAAACTTATCGGGCATACTGAGATCTAACTTATTGTTCAATGTGGCCTGCATTATTTTCAATTATGGCCTCAATTCGAGGGCCAACCAAGGCAGAGCTCTTCTTGATGAAGGCCGAGGATTTTTACCCCATTCCTTAATGATGGTGGCTTTAGGAAATCCACATTCGGATAGGAGGTCCTATTTGTTTCATGTTCCAAGACGCCTCAGATTGGAAAATCGAGTGGATTCACATCAGGCCAGAAGACCTGGGACAAGATGACATACCTCAGGATCTTGTACAGGAGTAGGCATCTGCGTCGACTTTCTCGTTGGGCTTGAAGAAGTATGGTGCATTATTCTTGCCGTTGGAGGCCACGACGTCAAGGATCATGATTTGGGACGGATGCTTCGTCCTGTAGGTGCCATGAACGTCGTCTATTGACTTCACCAAGAATCTGTCATTTCGGTGGTTCAAAACTGCATCCGTTGTATAGCTATTTCTTATCTGAGAAGATCTTCACCGTGTTGTTATTGTCCTTTTATGTAGATGTTGAGGACCTTCTTGCACCTTTTAAGCCTCCTGGCTTTCATGGCTTTGGTGAGAAGATGCATTGGGGAGCGGACATAGCTCTTGAAGCCTAATTCGTCGGGAATAGCGCTATTGATGTCAACGTCAAGCTCAGCGGCCATCTTGCGCATCCCTTTTGTTGGATCCATGGCAATCTTGCCCTTGACTTCGTCCAACAAGGACAAAATCCTCTTCTTATTGTGGACTTTTAGAGGGGCCACCTGAGTCCTTCATGGCCTTCTTGGCTTAATATACGGTGGACAGGGAAATGTTGTCAATGTTGGCAATGAGCTTGGGGTCATTTTTCGGGGAGGCGATCGGGAAATCGTTGTGTTGACCCCCTTCTTTTGCCCGATGGTAGCTAGAGATGACTCATACGAGAGCAAAGCATTATGGGTGTGTTGTTTTGATTAAAGCAGGATTTGATTGGTCAAAAAAGTTGGCCCATAATTACGAATTGCTTGAGACCCTAAATCTTGTTTCCCCGCAATGTAGTTGCGAATAATCTCCAAAAAGGTTTCTTGTTAATTTCTTGAAGAAATTATTGATACCCAAAATCTCATTCCTCCCAGCCAACACGGTTTTTGAACACATTTCAGCACGAAAACCCAACTAATTGAACATTTACAGCGTGTGCCATTAAAATCTGCAGCCACTTTGAAGCTTCATAATTCGTGATTGCACCGGTTAACCCTTAACTACGAGGTAAGAGCTTAAAAAACCCGGCCTATGAAGAGGATTAAAAGTGTTCAAATCAATTCTTGTGGCACTAGTATTTTCCACAACCAATCAGATGCACTGATTGAATGATGAACAAAGTAGAAAGAATATTCATCCAATTACTTGGATCATTTTCGAACCGTGCATCACTAATAACAATCATTTTTGAAATAGATTATTACTCGCTTAAAAGCAATATATCCAATCTGACTATTTCCGCTTAATTCGGATCTAAAGTAATGTAGATTTTTCGTTCAGAAAACAATCATCGGCCACTTAATCCTCAAGCATTTTCTTCCTTTCAAGCTCAGAAAGCTGATTTCATCCACATCGGGATCGAACCAGTCGACGTCACAACGGAGTGCCTTGACAGGGCTTATTCAAACATAAGGACCACTTGGGTGGATGAAACACCGTTTTCGTTCCAGCCTTCGTACATGACTGGTAGCATGGTTGCTCTTGCTGATGGCGTTGCTCTATCATCTTTCGTGTACACTGGGTCTTTCAAGCAAAGTTTCCAATCCCGGATGTTTATCAGCTACTTTAACAATGCTTATCCATCTATCTATCTGTCAATTCCGTTGTCGGTGTTGGGCAAATGTGACTGTCGAGCGGGCCACACAAATTAATTAGGTTGGTCAAGGTTTGATGGATCGAGGCCAAAGTCTACGGTGAGCATGTGAAACCTATTACTTTATGAGTGTCCTTGGTCAAAAGCCATAACGTATACCCAATTCACACCGAGTATGTTATACCAGAGCTACATGATTCAGCTTACACTTGACTGTTTCAATTACAACAAGGCAAAGCATATTATATGAAAGCTCACTTAACTGAAGCGTGGACGAGAGCAGAGGTCAATTGTTAATCGATTTGTCAATCTTGATCCGGATACTCTTACATATTCTTGTAGCCTTAAGCAAAAAAACCTTGTAACTTACGAAATCAATACAATACGATATATTTCAATACAATGCAATGCTATGTTTGCCTAACAAAGTAGTAGTGAAAATAGTGATCATCCTTAATTTTTCCTTTCGCCATCTATCAATGAACCTAGATATCGTTTTTACTTCTCAGTTTTTGAAGCCTATTGTACATTGTATTCTTTTCATTTGAAAAGACCGCTCACTTTAAATATGTTTAGCATTATGAGCAAAAACTCCAGCCAACCTGAATGATTTGTGCAATATTCGATTGGGTTCGGAGTAAGCAATTCATATTACGGAAGTAACTTCACGCCTTCGAGTTAAGTTCGTATATAATACGAAATTGCTGCATTTGGAAGCGATATCAGCATTGCATAGTTTTGCATTTGAGCGTAAACTCCATGCGCCCAGAATACCTAATGGTCTATTGAATTGGGTTCCCAGTTTACTACAAACGGTTTTTTTTTCATTTTTGATGGCTGCTCTGGTCAGAGGAATTAACCTAGTCCTGCCAAAGGCTTGGTGTGTTTACTGAAGAATCATGTAGCACTAGTACTAAAAACTAACCAGCTGTAGCCTCTGTGTTAATTGTAAGTCACCGTAGTACTTTTATCCATCCCGTCTATAGTATACCTACTAACGCCAATGTATGTATACGTTTATTTTTAACGTTATGGCCAAATCTTTGACCATCTTTTGTGACTAATCAGGGTAGCTAGGAGGAGACAAGTAAAATTAATCACAGGGTAAAATGGAAATCTGCACACAATGAGAAAAAAGTATGAAGTTGCGTACGCAAATTAGCAAACAAGAAGGTGGTCTTGGCCATAGATTTCTTGACGCTGGATGTCGGACGACCGACCACTCGGTTGGCTAAACAGTACAATAAACCGGTTTGTAATCAATTCCCAGGAGACCATCCATTGTACTGTTTTACCAGCCGAGTGGTCGGTCGTCCGACATCCAGTGTCTAGAAATTTATGTCTTGGCACACCAAAGATGCAAAATTAGCACATCTATTGTACAGAGTGGCACATACAATACAGAACACACAATCAATTCACCATGCATGTGCGGAAGGTCGTATCATTTGAGAAAATGATACTAAGAATAACCGTTATTGGGACTCTCGGTAAAGTCAATTCGTAAAATGCACAAAAGTGTGTATATATGTCATGGTGGTGCCCAAAACACCGATAAAGAGTTTGTACAAATACCAAGGCTTCTATTTAGTAACAGTTTTCGTTATTATGAAAACAAAAGGAACAACCTTTGCAAAATATCATTTTGAAAAACACCTCAAATTTGTATATTCATCCGCTTAAAACCTGTAAGAAGATACAGGTGAAGTCAAGCTAGTCCCTCTTGGATCATTCAAATCTGCCAGCCTTCGTTTCGGTGCCGATACTGGAGCTCATGTGGTCATGATTGATATGCATCAATTTCGAAAACATTTGTGGGGCAGAGACGACTGATATGTATCAGAAAGTCTGATAGCACGTGCTTCAACATCTCTACGGAACCCGATTATTCTACATTCAGCTTTAAAAAAGGCATTTACGTTTTCATCCATGGCCGGGTCGGAATCCCTCATATCGGAAGCTATACCACAATTGACCTGATCCTCATCAACGAGAAACTTCTGGAGGAGGTCGTCTCAATAGTCCCCTAACGCTGCACGAAATATGTTTTACGTTCTGCACTCCAGAGGGCGCTTTGTCATTCAGCCTCTACCAAATAAAGGGCCGATTGGGCCAATTCCTTGTTATTGAATTATAATGTGTTTGTGTTGTTTTTAACTAATTCTATCAAAATCTTATTTTCAATTAGTGCCTCAGGTCACATAATGTCCGGAAAAGAAATTGCGTGCAAGGCAAGGCAAGAGCAGTTTATGTAGCAATCTACCGTGCCTCTTCCAGTTTTCTTTGGGTAGTGTGACGTTGCAAATAAGGACCCTTATGGCCAATAAAATCTTCAGTAGTTTGCCGCCACATAATCACCCAGAGAGGGTTTGCCATTGTTCCGTGCACGGGTCAAGCCGGCCTTAAAGTCTAAACAACTGGCCTTCCGAGCCTGGATCGTTTCTCTATCAGGCATTGTGGTGGACCACAGCAAATGGAAACGGGGAAATGACACAGGTTCAATACCACAAAAGTATGAACGGCAGCCACAGACACACCACAGAACTCGTGTTTTGATTAGGATGGGCCGCAGACAGTACTTAAATAAAGATACGTACATGCCGATGATCATGAGAGTGGAAAAAGGACACGGGTAAATAGTGACACTCATGTAACCTTTTAGAATCTTTAGGGGTAAACATACATCGGGTTTGTGTATTCTGAAACGAATAAAAATATAATTGAATGTGTATAAAACCGTTAATGATGGAGCCAACATGCTCAAAATGGTGCATCAAGTACTTTTAAAAATATTTATGCTTGTCTACCCACCTTTGGGGGTAATTGTACTTAGTTTCGAACACCTTGTGCACGCACACTTTAGGACACTTTTCTCAAAAAGTGGCAATCAGTCCATGGTAGTGGCCATCAACCTATCTTAACGGATGTCAGCCCATTGTAGTGGCCACCCACGCCATTTGAAATTAAGATGCCAAGGGAATCATGCACATACGAACATCGAGTTAATTTCTCGATAAAAAAGGTATAAAGTAAAAAGACTTTAAATGAGGACTATAATAAAGACATTTTAAATCTACTGATACATTGTTTGGTACACTGGACGTCTTGTTTGAAACTCGAAACCTTCTGAAGGATCAGTTAAAACGTAACCCCATTTTGAAATCGGTAAAAATCCTGTAGCTCAGAAAGTAAGTGATGGATATTCGAATTGAATGAATGTACAACCAAGATGAAATAAGAGAAACAATCGTCTGAGCAAGGTTCCGTGAGACATTTTTTGACATATTACGAAACTCTTGGGACAGCCGGAGTTTGGCAAGTCAATAAGCGCAAGATTTGTACTTCTCGATACTTTGTTATGCGCCAGTCAGTAGCCGGATTGCATATGAGAATGTATTTTTGATCGAAGTTAGGTGTCAAGTCTTGTAATTCTCCAAGGGCGTTCAGTAGTATATTGGACGGAGTTGCGATCCCACGCTACTCACTTATTTAAAAAATAAAGTACAGAAAAATGTTGAGGATCTAATTGCTCTTTTAAATTTGTGCCGGCCTTGTTGACAATCATACGTAAGTACTTCCAAAGAAAAGTAAGGTAACCAAATGCGATGGTTGGGTGGCGTTTTTTTATAATTGGATAGAAGCAAAAAGTTTACTTTTACAATTGAGTAAAGGGGTATTCCAAATTGCTCTAACACTAATATACTGTGGAATCCTTTGAAAAGAAAAAAAAAACTGTCTAGGCTACATGAACGATTGGGTTTGTCAACTCCATTGCTTTTTTTTATTGTAAAGCCAAAGGCGACTCCTTTTCGACCCTCACCATGTATTATGAAATTTAAAAAAAAAAACAGATTAGTATGCAAATGTTTCTTTGTAGCTACAATACCAAATCCCCTTAGAGCACACGAGTTATTTATTCATAGATGATGCGAAACCTAGGCCAAGGACAATCTTGTATATTGACTTACAACGGAAGAAAATTTCGCTTCCCCTGAATTCTTCCCTGTATCCTAAATAAACACTTAATACGGTCAAAAAAATTCCTAAGCTAGAGAAACTTACCAATCTTTGGTCCAAAATATGTCTTGAAGAGTTCAAGAAACGCACTCAAAATTATGTATTAATGAAACTTGGGATTTTATTCTTCGGTCAGCAGGGCATGCTCTTGATATTATACCCTGTTTCAAACTAAGTTTCTCCTTTCATTGATGTATTTTGAAGAGGTGCTTCGTTTAATAAGGGCTGATTTTGTCGGAATTCTGTTCGAAGTCCAGATGAAATCCGAAAGTCTACGTTTCAGCTCACTTTGAATTGTTCGTAAACATGAAATGAGTTATTGGTGAATCATCTTGCTACATGGTTTTTGCACCTCATAATACCGCACAATGATATTAAAACTGATAAAAATTACATCTATTTGAAATTAAGCTATCGGTAAGTTTTCATGACATCCTAAGAATGTTCATTTTCGCTTTTTCTCAATTAAGATATGCCTTATTGTTTCGTATCAAAGCTATGTTGGTGTTTCTCCTAAAATTTTGCCTTCTAGATATTAGAATGAAATGACTCAAGACTCCGCGCACTATTTCGTTTTTTGGCTGTATTTTTTGTTAAAGAACAGCTCCAGAGTGGTTACATTTTGTGATTAAATATATGTCTTTTTCATGATAGTAATGAATAAAGGAAATTTGACGTTATAGATTTTGTTACACCGGCTATATTTATGTGTGTTTAAGTTGTTGTTGTATAGTAGATGTTTGATGGTCGGGATGATCATAAAGTTCACCCCCCTGCCCTGCTGGAAATGATATGAGAACCCTGCTTACTTGAATGCTTGAGGGACACAGATGGTAAGATGGTTTTGCTTTTAGTTGGATGGTAGTTGAATTGCGGGGACATGACAGATGTTGTTAATGTTGTTGTTGTTGTTGCTTTCGTAGTAGTTCGTCGTACTTTGGAAGATGGTCGAATGTCACATCAAAATAAGCGAAGGGTTGCAACATATACAGATAGAAGTTAAGCCCTAGTTTTAACCCTGCGCGATGGTGAAAAGCGGGTGGTGGTAGTAGTAGTAATTATTTTTTGTTTCTTAGTTGTTTTGTTGTTGTTGTTGCAGAAGTGGAGGGTACCACGATTGGAAGGAGTGGTCGTTCCAATTCACAAGATGTTCGTTCGTGATGGGATCGCGTTACCCACGCACTAGCACTGGATGTAATTGTAGTAGTTTTTGTTAGTCTGTTGAACGAAAATGGAAAGTAAAAGATCCAAAAAATAGACTTTCGTTGGTCTTTGAGGAAACAGCTACAGGTCGAGGGTGCCAAGTGTAGCAGAGAAGTCTCAATGCTCATCTGGCACCCTCGTGGAGGTCCTTGAAGGGAGCTCAGGCCATCTTGTCCCAAATCCATAAATTTGAACTCGGGCCGAGACAACTTGAACTCCCACGAAGCCACCCTGAGCCAGCTGATTTTGCACCAGATGGCCCGCCCCGCCTACCCTGGAAAGCGGGCAGGCCGGGGAAAAGCGGCCAGATCCTGCGCGGAGCCACTCCCGCAGAGACCTTCACGTCAAACTGGTTGAAGCTCTCCAAATACTTATACATTTGTTTTCCTTACAAACTAGTTAACAAAATCAAGTAGAAAATTAATATGATGATATGGGTTGTTTCATCTATAGAGGCGGATGGCTGAAATTTTTGTAGGTATAGAAAATGCGTGAGGGGCAGTGTCTTTGTTCGCTCGTGGTAGGAAAACGGCCGAGGTCTCCCCGAGGGAGAGAAAACCTTGGGAACCCGTGATTGAATCCGGAGTAGAGAATGAAAGTCGAGTGACTTTGGGGGAGGTACAAGCTCACTCGAATTTCCTCCTCGCACAAGCAAAGAAAGAGACAAACTCACGGAAGGGATGGTCCCACCATTCCGGGCCCAAGGAATCAGATGGTAGCAGTCAATATGACCAAGCGCCATCTAAAGCAAAATGGCGCTAGCCCTCAAGGTGACATGTTGAGTGAGTGGTTGGCCCTTGAGTGGAATACTCTGTTGTATCTGGGAAGATGGTATGGGGAGAATGGTGGCTTGGTTTTTCACAGTCAAGAAATACACATTTTGGTGCAGCCCTTGGGAGGGCGGGGCTGACATTTGTGCAGACCAGCGGCACTTGCAAGTACCCTGGTCACATATTGTTATAAAGGTACCTTTGTGTGATGGTTTACAACGGCCCTCTGGTTTTGTTTGGGAAATCAATTAACGAGTTTTTTGTGAGACACATCTCGAACCAAGATGAGACGTAGACAATTTAAGACTGTTGCTTCTAATTTAAGAAGACAAATGTGTTGCAGCAGAGTTATGGAAAAGGGGGTGTGGGGATTAAATCATAAAGTGATTAACGAGTTTCGGTTTTTCTTTTCGATTTAGGGAGTTCAGTGGTGGCGTTCTCCCAAACCAAGGAGTTGATAATTCATGTTAGCAAACTAAAATTATAAATGCATTGACACTGGTAAGGAATCTTGCAAATTTGTGCTTAGCTACAAACCAAACTGCGTCTTTCAAATTTTCAGGCAATATTTTTGAATTTGGATAGAACCAGCAAATTTTGTTCCTAGCATTACTGCTGACGGTCTTGGAAGTTCTGCAGGGCCAATTGGTCTTCCTAGGGTCAGTATAAGGTCTGAGTTCATCAAGCTAAGTGTCCGATTGTGCGTTCAAATTGGTTTTCCAAAGTGAGAGGGTGTTCTTTGGTTTCGTCATGGGAAGTATGGTATAAAAATAAAAGTTGCCTTTCATTGAATAATTTCAGGCTCCCTGATTTTGTGTGCTTTGTTGTTGTTGTAGTAGTTGAGTAGTTGCTCTTCTTAGCTCTTCAGTCCATTTGTAGGGGGGAACATAGGTCTGGATCATCAGCATGGGGTGGTTACTGGATAGAGATCTTCGTGTTGTGTGAATGTTTTGCAGTCCAATCAATCTACTCAAGACGGTTTTCTGATGTTTCCTGGTAAGTTGATGTCATTTGATGGTTAGGCTAACAAACCCGTCGCGGTTGGTGTGGTGTTAGTTAAGCTTCGGTGATGACTTTTTCTTGGGGATCTGGAGGACCATTTCTGCACAAGTGGTTGGTTGTGCAACACCTGATGTGGCCACCTCTCTGTCACTGTTTTACATCTTCTTCTCATCTTCATGGGCCTTTTTGACAATGGCGAGTTTGGAATGAGGATCTGTCACCGGGAGGTCCGAATATGGAGCATCGCGGGTGCCATGAAGCATGAGGGTCCATTCCTTTAGGAAACCATGATTCACTCGTTCCCCATTGAACCGAACCTACAACAGTAAAGCGTCAGGTATAGAAAACCAATGTCAATATCTTCCTCGTCTCTAGGGGTCTTGAGCAGGGCTTTAGTTGCTCTTCAATAAAAGGAACGGATTACTGCTCCCGATTCTTTGGCAGAAGTGAGTAATTTATTACTCAACCATTCCCTGTAAAAACTGTAATGGCGTTGGTCGTAACAGCAGCCTTTCACGAAAGCTAAATGACTCTTGCAACAAGTTCATTGGCTTAATATTACTTTATTGTTATTTACATCGTGCAAAATTTGTCTAATGCAGATTTTTGAAAATGCACAACATTAGGTATTTTGCAAAAAGACGAATATCGAATATTTGAAAGAACCTATACCATAGGGTAGATGATCTATGAGCATTCGTTTTGGCTAAAACTAATTATAAGTGATTGCCTAAGAGGTGTTCCAAACTTGCTCAACCAAGCCATAATAGCAAAAAGGTGCTTCTAAATCATTCAAAATTGGAGCTTTCGTGGCAGTAACCTCCTATGGGTGTTTACTATTTGACATAAGATAGTAATTGTTAGGTGATCGTAACCTTCATACAACTTGCATACTAGATACTGATAAATAAGCCATGGAAACTTTAAGGACCCTAATTGCTAATGTAAGGTATTTAATTTTTTCGTCATTCGGCAATATATGGGAAGATTGCAACCAAAGCTTCTTGAATTTCCCTCAATTGCCATAAGAGAAGCATCGAATAAGGGCCACTTTGGTGATCGAACAATAGAACGAGTAACGAGTAATTTTCAGTCTTATCGGGTAAGTACAATTGCAACTTTTTAAGATTTAATGAGGTTGTAGTTACTTTTTGAAGAAAAAAGAAAGAATTATTGTAATTTCATAACAACTTCCGTGGTCTTGAGGTTATGTTTGACAAAATAAAACCAATTATTGTTTTGTCACCATGAGGTCAATCCTAGCCATGGAGATTGAAAAGACAAGCAAGAAATTCATCATCAGATTGGGTTTCCGTCAGTGGGTGTGGCCAGTGTCTAACGGTTTCCTTCAAAAATTGTTCCGGAAAAAGGAATTGAACTTGAGGGCTCTCTCTCCAATGCTAAATAATTGCACTAATCTCAACGCCACTTTTCATTCCGTGTTCTTAAAGTGACGAAATTAAACGATATAAGGTTCATTTTCTCATTTCTTGTCCCCTATTCAATATTTTTTTCCTTGCAAAAAGGACAATGGTTCTAAATTACCAAAAGCTCCGTCTCTCATCATTCTAAATTACTGAAATACTCGAGATCCTTACCTCGAGTGACCATTTTCCTCTAGGGTACTCAGCCCAAGGATGGGATGTCATGAATGGCCATTTAGTAAATCCGTCATGGGAATCGTCATCATTGGGCCGTGGTGACAGAATCATGGACCTAGTGCCCATGGGAGAGCGGAGAAAAAGCTCCACATCTCCTCGACGAGTTGAGTTCAAGGTGATCACCGCTTGGACGTGCTCTAAGTAATTGACCTCGGTGTCGGATCCAGCGCAAGCTGTGGTCTCGATCGTCAAGAACAGACTCTTGTCCGACGGGATCTCCCGGAGGATTTTGTCTGAACCAGCTTCACAGTGGTACCGAGCAGGGACACTCTTCCATTGTTTGGCCAAGGCCACCATGGCTCCCGCATCTAGGACGCCAAATCCAAACAGATGGTTGAACTCGAGGCCAACGCCGTTCATGGTCCAATGGAAGCGACCTTTGGCATCAAAGAGCGAGTTTCGCTTTGATGTGAGAACTGTCAGATGTTGCATATCTCTCCAGGTCAGCTTAGGGCTATGAGCAAGAGGGAGAAAAAACCATTACCATTAATGAACAAACTTGGTTGAACTTGAAAGAAAAGAGTCGGATATTTACTTTGCTTCCAGGGCCAGGGCGAACACCCCAGCGGCCTCTGGTGCAGCTGCCGAAGTCCCCGAATGGGTCTTGGTACACTTCCCGTACAGATCTGTAGTGGCCTGGAAGAGTAGAGAAACACACACAGACTATTTATTTCCCGTTTCCTTGTCTAAATCTTTGATCAAGATATATCTTACCACTCCAGTATTTGGGTCCTTTGCGCCATTGGAGAAAGTTGAAGCCAAGGTGGATGAGCAACTTTCGTCGTAGTGGGCGTTTTCACCGGTGTTGATGGCGGAATTGATCGAAATCGTCCACATAGAAGCTGCGTATCCGTCACAATTGCAGTCATCATCTTCACCTCCGTCGCCACTGGCCCACACATAAATGTTGCCCAAACCTTTTCGACCCTGAATAGAAATAATGGACTGCTTATTGTGGTTGCATTAACCAAGACTCAACGCTCAGCTTTTAGGCATTTCTGATTGGTCTCCGTCTCCACTCACATCAAATTATGCCATACAATTTCCCTAAATTATACCCTGATTGCGACCAGTGGCACCAATTATGTCGGGAAGTGGTTTGCATGAGCGAACGTTATAGCAACTCTCGTCTCGAAACGTCTTGCTGGGAGGCACCCACCATGCATTTGTCTCCGAACGTTGAGCCTTTATTGTCCAAAAATAACCTAGAAATGGTTTTCTTGCTCTTTACTTGAGAGATCCCTGGAGAACGCGAGAGGGACGTTAACAACGCAGCATCTCTTTCCCTTCACTCCGAAAACACTTTAATCGAACCAAGAGCGGCTTGTCTTCTGATAAATAGACACGCTTGTCAGAGCCGACGAAATATCTTCCAAGGCCCACTTTCCTCCACTTTCTTCCACTATCTTGATCAGATTAACCCCGTTGTGAAAACGTATGTACCATACTTGTCCCCCCCCCCCCGACTTTGGCCGGACTCCCTGACATTCGAAAACACTCGTGTGCTCAAGTAGGAGGCATTATTGACTTAAAGTATTTACCTCGTTAACGCCTCGCACGATGGCCCTCATTGTTGCATTGCGAGGTCCATCCACAGTTCTTCCATCATCAGTTGGGCCCCAACTGGCCGAGTAGATGTCAATCAAATTGGGTTCGTGTCCCATAGAATTCGCCTCAATCAGATCCGTCATGTATGGTTGGTCCAACATGCGAATGCCTGAATAACATAAAAACCCTTATTATCATATCTTGAACTTGACTGTCAAGGATACAGTTTCCTTGGAATGGGAGAATATATACCTGCCACCATTGAGTCGTAAGCAACGCCCACGCCGCAGATGCCATTATCCCGGGCACCAGACACTTCGCCCGCACATCGAGTTCCATGGCTGTTGAACCAATCGTCGGTGTAACGAGGATACGGAAAGGGATCGTTGCTACTGAAGTCGTAACTGGCACGTGCGTTCTGGAGATAGTCAAAATGAGTGACAGGTTCAGAATTGGCACATAAAGCTTGGCAAAGCCAACGCATGATCTGATCAACTTACGTAGTTGTGAATGAGGTCGGGGTGCATGTAATCCACGCCTAAAATTAGACCAATTTACATGTTTTAAGCAGAACGGACGGCTTTCTGGTTAATCATCTCTTTCAAGGATCTCAAGGGACAAGATAAAGAGCAAGCCAAAAGGCTTCTGTTTTATAACTTTCCAACAACACTACAAGGATATGGCTCATAATCCAATTTTCTCGTTTGTTGAAATGTTATCAAGGCCAACTTGACAGGTTTTGTGCTCGAACGTGTCAAGAAGACATATGAAGGGCAATCTGACAGGACTAGCAACTCTTTTTTACCATCATCCATTATTGCAGTTGTGATGTTTTTTCCGGTAACTCCTTGGGCCCAAGCAGCGGCCACGTTCAGATCCAATTTAGGCTTGCCGCCATTTTGCCCAGTATTTTTCTGCAAAAAAGTGAGATCGAATCCATCTTTGAGCTCATTGAAACTTGGTCTTTTTGAAGTTGAACAGGCGAGCGACATGCTTCTCAGCATGCTGGTAGGCACCGACATTATTTAAAGAGGAAATTGGAAAACTTGTCTTTGCCGGAAGAGAGTGCTAAGCGTCAACATTTGGTTCATATAAGGGCCGAGGCGAAGACTACATTTTCAGTAAAAATGAAAGGTGCTCTACAAAATGTTTTAATCCCTGATGGTTATAAGTACAGGATATAGAAGTTATGTACTGTAATACATTATGTACTGTACTTACCAAATACCACTGATGCTGGAAGAGTGGGTCAGTTGGGTCGGTCTCTGGAGGAAGATCAACCAAATTCTCAACCTTGAGGGGATTATAGCCACGCTTGTCGTTCCTGAGGAGAAGAAGAAGAATCTTGTTGCGGTTACAATGCCAACCTCAACCTCATCAAATGCTCCAATGAGGCTTCCAAATGGGAGCCGTGAAGAATGATCATCCAAATGGGATTACGTTGGGTTCCATGGACCTCACCTGTGGTTGGCACTGAGCTGCATCCTGTTGAAATAGTTCTCATCATGGACCACATGGGGATCGGCTTGGATGTTGTCATTGTCCAAAGCTTCTCTTAAAGTGGACCACGGCGAGGACCGTTTGGCCTCGAGGTGTTCCACTGTTCTTGGAATCCCAAAGCGTTTTTCCCTCCGGAAGCCAGTCTGTTGGACTGCTTGAGAAACCTGTGGGGAGCAAGAGCAACGATAGAATATGAACCTTATAAGATCTTTTCACATCCGGCTTGAAGTTGCTACCAAAAAGATAGACTTGCAGGATAGAGAAAATAAATAAATCGTTCAGGATATTGGGGCTGTCAAGTTTTGAAAAATGGCCGTCTTTGAAGCAGAAATAGCTGAGTTTGTTAACCATTCATAGGGTTGCGCAAGTGATTGTGCACATTCAGGTGTTTTTTAATGTATGGTCACTTGTTTTGATTTAGTCACTAAACGTAAAAGGGGAAATTCAGATCACATTTAAAAGTACAAATTGTGAGTTCGCTTTGAAATCATTTATGCTGAGCCTTATTTCCCTCTATTAGCCCAAGGTTTTGCCATTGGAGGTCATCAGCAATAGCTATAGGGTGGCCAGAAATAATGACAATCTCTCCTTTACCATTAAAACATCGAATCGATCGATCAAGCTATAAAAACAAAATTTTACTCGCAAATATTTGAGCCTTGGTCATCTGTCAAGGTTTTCTAAAAACAGTTTTTACGAACTCTTTGATTCCAAAGAGACAGGAGCGACTATCCCAAAGTCCCATGAGTCGGCTCTGTGCGAGAAAAGGATAGAAATTTTGGCGAATGAGTGAAACATACGGTAGCATTAACTGTGATCAAGTTCGTTGTACATTAATGGCTATGGTGGTTGCAAATAGAGGACATATCGAATGATCTTCTCAGAACTTCTTCACTTTGATTACTTTGTTGATATGAAATCGCATTGTTATATCGATCTTTACCCTTAAATGCAAACTTGATTTATTGCCGTAAATTCAGACCACCCTGTACTCGTCTGTAGATTAAATTGTAACAGAACGGTAAGAGATCGGATGTGGAATATACATGTGTTTGCTTGAATCAATATTCTTCAATATGTAGCTCGCTTGAACCCTGAAGTTGACAAAACACTCTTGTAAGTTGTGGGTGGTGACAAGTGAAAGGTCTCTTGGACAATTGGTAAATTAAAGTATTATACTTTACAGCATAATATAACCCTCCAAACCATACTTAATCAGCCAAGTCAATTGAGAGTCTTCTAAATAGGTTCAATTGACGGACTTATGCCATACTACAGACATCAAAGGCTTTCAAAGCCGAGTGACACTAGCTTTGAAGGTGTAAAACTATGCATATAACGGAGATATTTGATTGAAATTGTTATCCGTAAATTGTTCCCAACATGAAACGAGTATACATTCATAACTACGTCAACATTCCATCTATGTCATCAACTATCGGCCTTTCGCCATACCAGTAAGGGCCTTAGTATTGGAAATGTGTCTCTTGGGAGACTCACGTCAAATTGTGCAAACTAATTCCCTCATGACATTTCAGGCTACTACAAATGTGGGTCTGCGGAGACAGTCTGCCATAACAGCGACACCTTCAAGTCATCAATATTTCTAATTTAGCATTGAGAAAACCCCGCCAGTCATCTTCAAAAGGTGAACTTACCCGGTGATCAGCCTTGAGCTTTCTGATGTGATGAATGCTTCTCTTGGTTCTGGCGCTTGAAAGAGCATGATGGACAAAATGAAACTCCTCTGGATGACCAAGAACCTATTGTAGGAGAAGAATCATGGCATTCATAATTGAAGCTTGTTTGCTCATAAAGAGGGCTTATCTGCTGCCTTATTGATCTTGTCTGCTGGAATTTCCTAGTTCAAATAGCAAGATAAGGCTCGTTCGTAATGATCCATGGTAATTGGATCATTTTGGATGGAACTCGTTCGTATGATATGTTCCATTTGGAAATTACTTTTTCGCCTGACTTTTTTGTAGCTCATGCTCTAGTGTGACAGATGCGGGCGATGCCATAGTGAGAGAGAGAGATAGCTCATTTTCAATCGGAATGAAGGTCGGCCTTGATGGTCAATTACAGAGAAAGCCCCTCCAGCATCTATTTCAAATACCTAGTTTCTTGGAACCCTCATGTGACTGGTGGGTCCTCCATATGTTTACGAATGCCGCTACTGAAAATACGCAATAACTTACATGACCTAAGTTGTGGAACCCATGGTCCAACGCGATCTTGTCGGCCAAGGCCTTGGTGTCTGACTCCAGTGGCGATCTTTTGATCAAGACATGGAACTGGTTGGTGATTACCTCCTTGGTAGCCTCACTACTGGCTGTCAAGGCCAGAAGGAGGCCCAAAGAGGCCGCGAAAAGGCCACATGGATAAGAGGCGGCCGTCCTTGTGATGGTCTTCTTGGATCTAACTTGTTCTTCTGGACATGATAAGAATGATGTCCAATTCACCATTTCAGTGAATAGATCTTAAGGGTCTGAGGGAGCTGATGATTGGGTTGGATGGTGCCAGATGGTGATGGTTTGTTCCACTCTGAGTCGTTGTGCGTTGATGTCGAGTCTTCTAGCCGTGAGATGCACTCTGATACAATGGTGGGTGATGCTCTCGGGGTTGAGTCGTCTTGATTCGAAGTTGGTCGTCCAAAAATGTCCTGAACAAAAACGAACGTTGGAGGGAGTAGGGAGGAAATGGAGGAAACTGAGGAAATAAGAGGTTATTTGGTGGTTTTAAAGAGGGGGTTAGTCTCGTGTGAAGGTGTCAGGGAGCTCGTTGAAATCAAAGAAAGGCAACTCAATCTAAACCAAAGGAGAAAAGGACTAAAAATGATGGATCTTTTGGCTTCTGTCTCTTTCTCCTGTTCGCTAGCAGCTGTGGTTGATCTTCTCAAAAGACTGAAGGTCTTTGTACCAGTCGGAGAAGCACGATGAAGGAGGACCTAAGTGCCTGCCAAGGTCCCATTCCCTCCATGTAGGAGGAATCATTGAATTCACCCAGGAAGAACTCGTCGAGTGGTGTGCGGAACAAAACCTCGAGATTGCCCTCTCCTCCGCGCTTCAAGCTCCAAAACAACCACCGTCGGCTCTCCAAGGAGGAACGAGTGCTCGGAGACCACCCAAATCCGCCAACCAACCAACCACTGAGATCAGTCGCCTCCATTTTTTGCTCGGTACATAGGCACCGTTGTGCACCAGAGAAAGCGAAGAGGCCTGTTGGAGAAAGCTCTCCTTCATCCCTGGTTCTACCATTTTAGTATGGCAAGGAAGCTCCACTTTGGAACCCCCGGGTGGCTCCTTCCCATCATCGGCGTGAAAACGAACACCATTCATGCTGAGCAGATCCACAGAAGCCGCCAACAGCCGGGTATGTATCATACTATACGTACATACTGTAAGTGAGTGGTGAGTGAGTGTGTACTCGTTGCTTCTACATATGGCCATGAATCGTGGCACTGGATTTAAATGGAGGCTAGCCACGATGAGCCCCACTTGGTCATAGAAGATGGATTATGGTGGCACATTACAGTTATCAACGTGTTTCAGACATTCATTAACCCTACATTTCTAGCCGGCCTAGACCTCCAAATACGATCCATCTTCTAACTTGATCCACCCCAAGGGTAAACTTAAGGCGAGTGGATGATGGTGTGCAACAGGCCCTCCCCTCAAGGCCTCTAGCTGGGTATGGGAACACACATACACACACAGACTCAGGAAGTCTGGCAGAAAAATACAGAAAAGTTTTACAACAAACCAGGAATTGCTCGTGGGAACGTTATCTTGCATGCAAGATTCAAGCCTTCCCAAGGAGAAAGTAGGAGCGCCGCCCAGGAGGATCCCGGGGGCATCTCCAAGGATCCTGGCGGCTTGACCACCAACTCAAGAGGGAAAGAGACACACACTAAGGGAGCGAAGGAAGAATAGGAAAGCAGGTGAAAAAAGAACGACGAGAGGCTAGAGACGACGTAGGGAAAACGCGAAGGTTAACAGATTGATAAACCTAAATCTCACTTACGATGGTGTTAAGAGTTTCAGTACAACTTATGAGGACTGGTACGGCTGCAACCTCCTCCAGTCTCCAGTTAAAAGTAATTGATTTTACAGAGTGATTTAATACGAGTAAATACAGCCATAGGGTTGTCCGATGCCCTTATTCAGAATTCCTCCATTATAATCAGTTAGTAGACGACTAAAGGATGTTACAGCTCTCTTCTTATATTTCAACATGTCATTGCTGATAGTCCTAATATTTTTCACGTCTAACACTTCTGATTGAGTGCGCCATGAGTCTATGACTTTCTGTTGTTTTTGTTGCATTACCATTTTATTCAACTTCGGTATTTTTATCCTTCCTTTTTCAGCTTCTTTCTTATCCATTTCATCTTTATGATTGTCCTTTAAACATACTTTGCCCTTGAATGCTCCCCATAATCGACAATGAATAACCTCTAACAAAAATACCACCTTCAGCCTTTTTTTTTACTCTTGCAGCAGATTATTTTTCATAAAGGTAAATAATTATGTTTTCAACTGATTCATTCTCCAGAAACCCACTAACTCTGAAATCAGCAGGCTGAATGGAGTGGCAGCTTACATCAGTCATTTTTCAATCATTAAACTTCCCACTATTTACAACAGTCCCACATTTCAAAATCATAAAATGCGACTTCACGTTCCTCCCTCCGGCTCTAGTCTTTAAAAATGAGTCAAAGGCACTGTGAAGTCTTCTATTCAACGGAGGTCTCTATGCAAGGTACCCTTTGATTTTGGCAGCAGTCCACACTCTACAAAGTGGTCCGGGTGGTTTGGTCTTGGCTGAATCCGCCCTCCAGCGACCCAGGCCACCTCCAGTCAGAGTCAGAGCATCTCTCTGAGTGCGACTCGTCGTCGGTTGACAAACAATGGGCTCGAGGATGAGGCCCACCTTCGTTCCACGCTCTGCCAGAGGCTGGGAACTGTTAGTGGTACGGGGACGAAGAGCGTATTGGCCTTGGAGACCTTGTTCAACGTCATTCGTGACGTCAAGGGCTCTTGGAAAGAGAAATTCTGGCTCTAGGTAGTAAGGCACAAGACACAAAAACCTTGTGCAACCAGCTGTTCGGTTCGGACTTGGAGACCAGGGATCCACATGGCACTTGGAAACCTTCTGGGGAGTCGTAATACTCTCTTCGCGGAAGTGAAACACGGGGAACGACAGAAAACCTGTTACTCAGACTCGGAGCTCGGCACATGGTGTACGAGTCCGGTTTTTTTATTACTTTAAACGAGATCTGGGAGTTATCTATTTTGATTGAGCCCCAAAAGCCGGTGTTAATCCAGATGTTGGAGGATGTCTTCGTTTAGGTGCTCCAATGACCTTTTTCTTCTGCCTACGGCGGAGGGACCCCTGTAAAATGAAACAGAAATAGATACCGGTGAATAAATGTTGCTTTCTCTTAATAAGTAGTGGGTTTTTAAGTGTTCCATGGACAGGATGGTTGAATTGTTCAAACTTTCCATGTTATTTGCATTTGCATTGCAAAAATGTCAGGTTAAAATGTCAGAAGCTTATTTTAAACTGTGGTTTAGATGCGAAACAGTCCCTTTACGAGAGAGTTTCAGGTTTAAAATGAATTTAACGAGATTCTTCATTCTTTCCCATTGCCCACGCCCACATTCAGGCATCCATAACCTCATTTACAAACGCTTCCAGGGCTCTGTCAAGTCCAGAAACGAGTTAACTCGTATGTTCCCACCCATTTAAAGGCCAATAAGTTTCAACTTGCCACTTGGGAACAAGAGTAATTCAATGGCTTTTATCTCAGGTTTACGAGGAAAGGAATTGGAGCTAGATGGAGGAAAAAGTCTTACAGGATTCGTCCACAGAGGAGACAGCCCAAGAAAGTTCCACAGTCGTTGCATCCATTGCTTCTGGGCGATCGATTGCTCGAGTTGCCTCCAAAGATGTTGAAGAAGGCATCTGAGCCAATGATCAAGGTGCTCAAGAGAGTAAGAGCCAACACAATGGATAACTTCATTTTGAATATTCGATGGATTCTGATCTTCAGGTTGACCCTCAGACCTCGTGGCGAGAGCTGTCAATCTGGCAATGCTTGATGGGGTGTTAACCTCTAAGATTAGCCACCACAAATGTGGGCTCTAAGTAGAAATCTGAAAATAAGGGGTAAACTTGTTAAAAACAGGGTTGCCATGTGTCCTGAATATTGTTTCAGTAAAAATATTCTTAGGGTGAAGCTGAGTCCAGAAGGGCAAGCTGAAGTCCAGTGTATGTTGCTTCTTTAGTTTATATCCATTTGTGTCAATCGTGGGATCTCGATGCATCAATATAATGATTAGAGGCCGGGTTTAAAAATGATGGCATTTGATCCAAAGTATTGATGTGTATGTATATTTCGTAAGTGTTGGTACACTCTTAAAGGCAAAATTGTCGTCAGGGTTTTATTAAAAGAGTCTTCACAAATTGGTTCATTTTTTTCTAGAGAAGAATTGGGATTTGGTTCTCTCGCAAAATATTTTTGGAGAGCTCAAAATTGGTGGGAAAATGAAAATAATCATTAAGGAAAATGAATTACACATTCGGTCTCTAATGGTAATGATAATAATATCTCAATTGCAATTAAGGCTCAAAATATTTCTAATAACGATGAGCAAAAGCAAAAGAACGTTGAGGGAAAAATGGGGTATTCTGTTTTGGTGACCAGAATGGAATCTTCAATTTTGTTAGAAAAATACTTCTCGAGTAGTACGACAAAAACAGACATGTATTCGGACGTTGAGATAAACTCTGATACCAACAAACAAACGTGCCTCTCAAAGCCAGTAATGCAAGTTTGGGGCCTCAAACAAGTTTCCATGAAGCTGAATTGTTCTCATAGCATGAAGGACCGGTCATCTTCTCGAAAATATTTGTGAAGCGCCAATTTAGCATCAAATGTACTGGGGACTATCAAATAAAATTACCTGTCAGAGTTTGCTTGAACGTCCCCAAAAGGTGGATTTTGGATGACTTTTAAAGTTGGCATTCTTTTTTTACTCACAATAGCATCGGGCTCTTGATATTGTTTTGACAGTAATATGTACGTAGGACTTCACTGGCAGCAAGCTCTTGGTATTAATGCAATTACCGTTCAAAGGCTTGGTGTCCATCAAAAGCTCGGACAAACGTTTCAAACCATGCGGATTTCATTGTGCTGTAGGTAAAGGAGCGATTCCCCTCATTTCAGCTCGGTTTTCCGATGTTATTAAGCACACTCTAACCTTATGATGCGACAATTCTTTCTGTGTGAAAACTACTCCATAATATAAGATGGTGCTGCTTAGAACTGGAAGTCGTCCTTCAATATTGACTCGAGTGCCCATTATGGAATGCACTTTCAAGAATTATGCTTTATTGGACCACAGGACCTGACTTGCACTTACACTTAAGATTCCTCACGGCCAATTTTCGACCATCCATGAACTTTCAAGCAAACTCATTGTGACAACAATCTCTGCTTGAGAATACACTTTTCTTCCCACTTCGAACGAGCCTTACTGAAGACTCCTCGAATCAATACGTAATCAATCTATGTCCACTTGAACACGACGAATGCTTTAAGTTTCTGTCCAGATCTGCCTCAACCAACTGAACTACAATTATTACCGCTCAACGAGTCTCCATGATGATTCAATCAACCATAGCTATGTAATTTGGTCCGCCTGATAAGTCAACCCGGTAGAATCTCATCGAGGACGCTCGCAACGCACTCTGAATTCATTCGTGACTTTGGCTGAATGAAGGGCGGAAATTCGAGGCATCCAGGGGGAGATTGATGTGCTTGAAGAGAATTTCCTTTGTCATCACCATCCCCTGCGCAGTTGTTTTTTGGTGGAATTGAGTTTCGGAAAATTTCTGCAACAGCCAGGGATCATGTATAATTTTGCATTTTATGCGTACCCCGCCCACGCTGATGTTGCCATGGATGCTCCGG